>NW_026054916.1:0-196053 GCF_022478755.1 Daldinia loculata
CCGCGGGTGGGGGGGCGCTCGGCCCTCGCGAAGCGAGGGCCTCGCACCCCCCCTCGCGCGGCCCGGCGTGGCGGCACGTGACCTTAGTGGAATGAGCGGCTAAATTTCGGAAGAATGACATAAGGGATGACATAAGCATGAGCTTTGCTAAAAGTCGGGCTCTTGTGGTTGCCCTCACGGGGGGACCCTCGCTTTGTGTTCATGCTGCACCGAACCTTCCATCCCGGGCAACAAAAACCGGCACGGCAGAAAACTCCGCAACTTCCACCGAAAGCTCCGAGTGGAGGATCCACTCCGGGATGGTTCTCCGCATGATAATTTGATCAATGTTTACCCAAGTAGGCCTATTTTGCGACACCAAGAGGTCTATGCTACCTGACACTTGTACCTTTACAGCGGCCAATACCAGACCCTACCACAAAATTGCCTGGCTACCTGTAATGCTGATGTGGCACCATAGGGTATCACTGAGAGGATTAAAAGAAATTGTCTCAGATGAGATTAGCTCTGCATGTTATATCTTTACCAGTAAATGGCAGGCCCCTATTTTGTTAACAATCTTATAAATAGAAAAGAGAGAAGAAGAAAAAAAAAAAAAAAAAAAAGGAAAAAGTTATCAAAATAGAATTACTATATTAGGCAATCCGGTGGGGCAGCTCACAAGCAGAGTCCTAAAAGCTTTAAAAATGAACTAACCTCATTGGTCCATTAGCGTTCCTCTGCACCTTGTACCTAAGCCGCAAGCAGTTGCTACTTTGACCTCTTACAAGACGACAATAACGAAATATGAAACCACATATTGTGAAAATATGGTATGCGCGCTATTAAAAGGTGTCCTTTGATATAACTGCCAATAATATGTAAAGTTGGAAGGTACAGGAAACCGTACTTGTTGACAAAAGGTGGTGTTGTACCCTTAAGTTTTATTCTGAAAAATTTTCTTTTTTTTTTCTCCATGGTCTCTTTTTTTTTTTTTTTTTTTCAATTCCCTTTTTCTTTCTTTTCCTTTTTCTCCCTCCTATAATCCCCCTATTGTCTATACACTTTTATCTCGCCAACCACATTATCGACTTTATTTACTTAGTTCCATCTATCTTGCTAAATTAAGAGTCGATTGCATATTCTTAATATTGCTTTAAATAGTTCTTGAACTGGTCACGTGTAGCCCAAGCCGAGCACATCTATAATATTCATGTCACGCCTGCTCTTGCTCTGTGAAGTCGGCGACTTCCGTTATTCTTGATCCGGGCTACTTGCGTGCCTTCTCAGTCATAATCCAACCATCGGTACTGCCAAGTCAGGTTAATATACAACCTGTTCTCCTCTTGCCGCCACTGCCCTTCTTCTCATAACGGTACTCACGATATAACATATTATCCTCTTCCTTATTCCGTAATGTCTCGGCAGCGCCCATCTTTCGTCCAGCGCTTCGTGCCTGACATCGCCCGAATCTTTGAGGTAAGTTGGTGCTTTTAATATTTCCTGCAGTCCTTTATCACCAACCCAATAATCTAACGGTAACATAATCTTTGTTGAAAGGTTGACCTTGACTGACATCATCAACTTTTCCTTCTTGTACCCTATGAATAAGCAGCCTTATATCCATTGACACTCGGCTATAGTTCCCTAACGGCGCCATGTCTGCTGCCAATGGATCCCTGGATCCTCGCTCTCTCAACTACGAGAGTAGCAATCTGAACGAGATAACACGCCGCCAGATGAACGAGGACATCAGTGCATACCGCTACGACTTGGACTTCTGCCGAAATCAGCTCGCTTCTGCCGATCTCACCCCCCAGGAGGTAAGAACCCTACAGATACGCGTTCTAGACTGCGGCCACAACATCCGTAGTTGCCAGCACAGGATTCAACAGCTAGACGCCCAAGCACGCAACTCGGCCGCCGCTGCTGCCTCGGCTACCCCTACCTATAAGTCCCAGCAGTATCGCAATGCTACGGCCACTCCTGCCTCAACCGCTGGAGTTAAGAGACAGCGTACTACGAAGCCGTTAGACAGTGATGACGATGAGAACGTCGAGGCCCAACCGATTATGGACTTGAATGGCTCGGGCACTACTAACTTCCAGCGACTTGGCTTCTGGAAGTGCCGACTCTGCACATCAGCGAAATTTCTGGAAGCAGGTGCCAATCGAGTGCCTAGTGCGCCTTGCAAGTGGCCACTTAAGGATGTTTCTAAGATGATCAACCACTTCCTTGACATGCATACCGAGCACACTCCCGGCGAGCGTTGTGAAGAGCTTGGTACCGCCCTTGCATTCAATCGTAAGTAATTCATGTGATTTACTTTACTTTATTTCACACATATGCTAATATTTGGGTAAAAGGGGGTCCCTTTGAGTACTGGCTAGTCCGTACACGAGCGCAGGACTTAGAAGACCATAGTGTTATTGATGAGTTCATCAACACTCTGCAGTCCGGATCCATGCCCGACGCTCTCCGTGGTCTCAGTAGAGCTGCAAGCGCATTCCCCAATACCACTCCTGGACGATGATCTTCCAATGGTGTGAGTGCCCAACAACTGGCAGTATGCAATAAGAGTCATCTCCAGTTTAGATCCAAAGGCTAAATCGTTGTTTGTGGCACGATACATAGAGAGCCTCGTATTCTGCGATGAATTCCAATCACTCTGGCATGGCGTTCGGTGTTTTTACAGATAGATACTACTTAGACTTCCTAGGAAGCTAGCTTGACAGACCCAAAGTCAAGATGATGCCTTAGTCATGAAAATGAACCAAACCCACGTTGATTTTAAAGCAATGATATATGACAAGTTTTATGCATCTGGTAAATTTGTTTAATTTTTCCTATCATCTTACGTTGGCCTAAACTAACTTATTTTGCTGATGCTGTGATATATAATCGTAGTATCTCTACCTAATCATGACATTCCTTCCCACTATACAATTGTCAAAAATTACACTAAATTCATGGCAATAATTAGGCCTATTATATTCAATGCAATATAAGAACTTAATTAAGTACTGTGCTCATATATTTCCATAGGCTAGCATGTTAATCCAAATACAACACAGGTCTTGACTAGAACAAAAGGAGTCTTTGATATAATAATATACTGGTTTTGTCGAAATTATGTTGATAAGTAGCCCCCTCTTACATTATGAGACAATGACTCCCTAGAAAGCCAAGGCCATGGCAGCTTAACACGATACTTCCAATTGTGTCTTGTATACTAAGCAGGCAAATTCTTGCTATTGTAGAAGAATGCACTACTCTTATAACTGTTCGTAAGCATATTTATTCATCGTGATTCAAAGCCGTGCTTTCTGTTCTGATACAAAGATCCCTCAACGTACAATCATCGCATCACTTCTATATCTATACTCAACGATAGATAGGAAGTTCAACCCATAGTATTAACCCCATGTGCATTCATAATCACTTCAAGTAGGCACCTCCACAAACTCCCACGCCGTGCCGTCACCCTTAGTCTCCACCAGCCTATATGTGCCCTTCTCAACTGCCATTTTTCGCATTGAGTTGCCATGAACTGTTAACAATAGTTGGCCCCCATCCGGATGTGCTCTCGTGTTAAAGAATTCCCACGCCCAGTGGTGATACTCCCGGGCGACAAACTGACCCCAGTTGTTATGGCCTATGTGCACGTTATTACTGGGGTTGCGAAATCCCAGGTACCCATCCGTTTCTATGCATAGCCAGTGATATCCCCCTTGTTCGCCCATGTCTTTTTCTAGCTTGAGCTCCCCGTTGACGAGCGTAATCTGTCGCTCGGTCTTCGGGTCTCGAATTTTGTATGTGTGACCGGGCCATGGCCCTGTTGGACCTGGATTGGGCAAGTATGGGCTGCATCCACAATAGAAATCGGCCTCTGTAGCGCTTTTTTCCATCATTGCATTTCGAAAATGGTTAATATCAGGCGGAAAATCGCCCGCAAGCCAACCCACGGCCATTTGGAAGATGAAGCGGGGGATGCTAAATATGACCATTGTAGGTTGATTAAGGTTTATGCGAAAAAGAAATAGCTGGGAAATTCCTCGTCTTGTTCTTTGCTCTATGCTACAAGGAAGTTGGGCAACTTAAAACAAGTGAAAGCCTGTAGATTTTACCGTATGGGGTGTTGGGTCACAATGAGTGTGCATGGACCACCTGCTCTGTTTGTCTACTTCTACAACGGCTGCTTGCAGAGGCGGGTAAACAGATCTAGTTTTCAGGCCATTAACTTTTCAAAAAGATTCATGTATCATATATTTACTCATAGGTCGAATGCGTAGATGATTTCTTTTAGATGATATGTCTGCCGTCTCCGCGTATGTTCCTAGTTTAAAGGGCGAAGAGATAGGAATCAACTAGAATGTAATTACCAGCCTACTTCATGTAGGCCTACTAGCCCAAGGAATTAGCAAGTTCATCGAAGAGACTCTGTATGATTCCCCATATAAACGGTAAACTTAAGTAATTCTTTTAAGTTAACTTCTGTTAAACCAAACGTGCTTTGAGCGTTTTCACCATCAGTATGGAATCTACTTGATACCTAAGGTAATGTCGACATGGATCATGGATAATCTATAATTAGCTAGGGGAAACACTTTAGAAGTTAGGTACTCACTAAGGATGGAGGATATATTTGACATTAATTAGCTGCTATTGTTTCGGTTTTACATTCGAGTAAGGTCGTCTAAAATGATAAGAGGAAGGGGCTAGAAACCAAGTTAGGTTTTATTACATGATGAATTAGGAAGCTACTTAGGTATTATTGAAGATTCAACAACTAGTATAAATGCAAGTTTTCTATCTCGGAAGTTTAAGTGTTCTAGCAAGTAAGAGAGCTCGGAAAATACATGTTTGCTGTTGGTCGATATATTAGAAAACACCGCCTAGCGTTTGTTTTGTCTTGTTTGTATCGGCTTATAAAGTATAGTATTATTAAACAAGCAAGGGAGCCTGGAGCTAATTACCTACTTATACGAGAACAATGTGGAAGAAAAGAACGGAGCAACTACGTATTCACTGTTAGAATTGATTCTAACAATACTATTCGTCTAACCAGTGCTTTGAGATGGCTCCGTTTCCGCAGCGTAGCTACAGCTTACTAGGTACGTCAAAGGATATATAGAGAATATACGTATATTAAATGTATGTACACGATAATTCAGAATCGGTCATTAGATGCGCGGCTCTCTGCAGTTTGCTGGTGGAATTACTTCCTTACAGGTACATATGCCAGTACCAAAACGGATATGATTTACTTCCATTCAGGCTCAACCAAAAGTTCCATGGAAACGCACCTAAGAACTAGTATGAACAAGATAGCAGTACCCGTTGCTGTTGTCGGTAGCCGCAGATGATCGTCACATCGGTAGATTAAGATTCTGCAAGATTGCTGGCTGCATAAGGGAGCCTAGCGTTGAATATCATAGCTCATGTAGATCCATTACAACTTGTCCCGGAGAGTATCGTCCGTAATATATTGACTAAAGCTTCCAATTCTTTTAATTTTACATATCTAGCATCCGAGGTAAATGTGTATAAAGACATTTGTATTCAACGAAGTGCCCACGGCATCAGTGGCACCTGTAAATTTCAAGTGGCACAGTGACACAACCGGCAAAGATAGCTCGATGCAACACAATGCATGATGCCGAAAGCATGACGTATACAAATCTGCATGGAAGGGCTGCTTCGTTTGGCTATCGCGAGGGGCCCTGGCACCTCAAGATACTTTTGATATGTGAATTGCTTCAAAAAATTAGCTCTCGTCGGAATGATTATATCACTGTTAAAGCAGTATATGGGCGGTTAGTTCCATAGGGTATAATTGATACTATTTTATTGTAAAGTAAATGCATAGGTAATTACGAGTACTGAGATACTGTGGAATTCGGGATCATAAGGAGTCGTGGGGGTCATATTGATTCTCTCACGATTTTCATGCATTACCTATAGCTTGACCGGTGACTAACGTGCGTACCAACCAGATTACGAAGTTCTAGAGCTTAACATATCAACCAGTCCCCGTCATTTGCAACGTAGGTCTCTCAATGCATCATTCGGTTTTACAATTAGATCGCTATGGCCTATAGTAGAAAGGTCATGTAAGCCATGGTCCTTATGCTGGTGTATCTCTCGCGCTTCGTGTTCTTGCTTCTTTTCTGGTTCTGGAGAAGACCCCAGAAAGGGAGACCCGCAGGTACCCTGATCGGCACGACGTAGGCAGAACGCCGTCGATGTCGAACGGCGTGGGTAGGGCGGCCTCGATCGACAGGTACAGCACTGAAAGCTTATCGACCAGACGTTACCTTTAGCTTCGAAGAAAGCTGGAACCTTGTCGTGGTCATAGTCATCAAGAATTAGCTATAAAAACATCTTGCCTTCCGAGATGGTTTGAATTCGAAACAAGACTGCATCTCTTAATGGCCTGAACAAATGCTAGTGAGCTATTGCCGGTCTGACAAACGAATATGTTTTAGGACTGGATTCATACTTGGTAGACGACATATCCCGCGCTAGCCGTAGTATACCACCTAGAGATGTGAGGCATCACAGCGAAGAGCGATCTCACCAAACGTTGTGCGGGTCCTCCCGTCAACCACGCTACCTAACCACCACGCTGGGAGTGGAGCATCTTTGAACGAACCGAATTTAGTCTGTCATCCATCTTTGCGGGATAGGAAAGCCGAGCATGGCGAGGGGGAGTACGGCGCAGTGAGGGGGGGCAGCTAGCACTAGGTAGTCTGATCCCCGGAAAGACTTTCGGGAAATTGTTCTCGCCCGAAACTCAAACAGGTTTGATAGAGTATACGATTTAGGACGTCGAGGGATAAAAAACCGCGTGTCTCCATTCGCGCGTCTACATCTTGTGATGGGCCGGTGAAATAGAGTGATTATTCAACTAGTCCGCCCCATCTGCAATATCGCAGACCGAATTTCGGCAGTATAGCGTTACATGAACACTCAGCGATTGCAGCAGCGAGTAGTAGTAATAAGGGAACCATAGAGTCGGCCAAGAGAATCACACTTACGTATTTACATATAATCACCCTGGTTCGGGGGCTGGCATTTCCTACTGCCTTCATATACCCCGTAATACCCAAGAGGTTGAAAGCCTAAAAAAGGAACCGTTCAGACATAATACCAATGGGAGTGTCGCAGTGGCAGATAGGGTAGGAACCATGCAATGCCATGGTAGTATTGTTTTCTTGCTCTCCCCGTGCCAAAGGGAGCACAAAATGCAGCTATGGGGACAAGCCTGATGGTTGGAATATGCGGGTCTTTGGGGAAGGCGAACCGCGAGCTTCTCTTGAGGTCGTTTTGGATGGTCTGGACTGTCGGTATGCGGAGACAGTCCAAGAACTAGGGCAGGGGATGAATTGGCAAATCTCCAATAGGATTGGTTTCCCCACATTGGTTTCTGTCACGCTTACGCCGGTGGTAGGTCCGGGGCATGCTCGTGGACCATGTCGCCGCCGGAAGTCCCAATTGGGCTAACCGGCCTTCTTTGATTAAACCCGTTGAGAAATGTGCGGATCGCGGTAGCCACGGAAATTTATAAAAAGAAACTTGGTTCTTCGAGTCGACGAGCTTGTTCCTATTATACTCTAATTGAAGGCTGCGAAATCCCTCATTATAACCCATCGATTAAATTTTGACTCAGTCGTGGAACGAAACAGTATATCGAAGCATACTACCTATTAAACATGCCGGGAATAGACTTGAATGGCAACCATTCAAATGGCCACACGAATGGCCATACTAACGGAATTGCAAAGAGTTTCAAGAACCCGTCACTGCAAGTTACCGAGGATCATCAGCTGAAGTTGGTGGATGCTCCTATCGAGGAACCTGGTGTCGGAGAGGTAACTTTGCAGATCAAATGTTCAGGTATCTGCGGGTAAGTTTCATTCGTGCATCTTTAGTATCTCGCATGGCAAACTGCTAACTTCTAGTTATATAGATCAGATATGCACCTTTGGAAATCAGGGCGCATTGGATCTCTTGAGGTTAAGGGTGACTGCATCTTAGGACATGAAGCTGCTGGTATTGTGCTTAAGTGCGGAGAGGGAGTGACCAATCTCAAACCAGGTGAATCTACTTTTGATCCCGTACCTGTGCGAAGTTGTGTCTTGCACTTGGCAAGATCCTTATATGTTGTGCTAACTGGAGATCTTGTTGGTTTGTTAAGGGGATAGAGTGGGAGTTGAGCCCCAAGAACCCTGCGAAAAATGCTTTCTGTGTATGGAAGGCCGGTACAACCTTTGCGAGGACGTCAAATTTTCCGGAATATGGCCCTACAATGGAACTATCCAGAGATTCAAGGTTCACCCGGCAAAGTGGCTGTACAAGTATGTTTGATCAAGATCTGCTGGTCCATTTGTCTGGGTCACAAGACTAGTCGCAACTGAGACAGAGCTGACAAGTCCCCAGGATCCCAGATAATCTAAGTTATTCCGAAGGTGCACTGCTTGAACCACTAAGTGTAATACTCCACGGCATCAACGGAGCTAATGTGAAGCTGGGTCGCCCGACATTGGTTTGCGGCGCAGGTCCAATTGGGCTCGTTGCTTTAGCTGCCGCGAGGGCATCTGGTGCTCACCCACTAGTCATTACAGATATTGACCCAAAGCGTCTTGAGTTCGCTAGGGAGATCGTCCCACGCTGCCAAACATACCAAATCAATTCAAAGCTGAGTGCCGAAGAAAACGCTAGAGAGATCCGAAAGCTATACGGCGAGGATGAGTATTCGGCCCCGGCATCAGTAATGGAGTGTACTGGTGTCGAGAGCAGCGTCTGCACAGCTGCCTTCTCTGTTCGCAGAGGAGGAACACTGATGGTGATTGGGGTAGGAAAGCCGGTCATGAATAATATCCCTTTTATGCATTTATCCCTTGCCGAGGTCAGTTCCAGTTAACATGGTCGTACACCATTTTGGGGAATCAACAGCTAACGTGATACTGTTAATATAGATTGATCTCAAGTTTATCAACCGATATCGGGACACCTGGCCGGCCGCTATACAATGTATGAGCGGCGGCATACTTGATCTCAATAAATTGGTCACACATAAGTTCCCGCTCGAGAAGGCCCTCGACGCGTTTGAACTAAACGCTACTACTGGTAACGGCAGCATTAAGGTCCATATTGTCGATGATTTTGAAGCGTCATTATAAGCGGGAAAAGCAAGCCGAATATGACATTTCCTGTATATAAGTTCATCTAGTTGTTATAAAATACTTGCAACAGTAACATATATTAGATGTCCTATCGTTAATAATGACTCGATCTCCATGCGCTATAGCCTAAGGGTCGAGAAACTTAGTATGGAAACTTAGTATGGCTATGCAGAAGCAGAGGTTGATGAGTGCTAAGTTCCGAGCCGAGACGCAAACTACATGTATTCGCCGATAGGAATTCAAGGGACGCTGCATAATCGGACATATCTCCGTACCGAGGCGAAACAATATCTGGAACAGCCACACTCGTATCCGTCGTGTGAGTGTTTGTGTAATGTTGGGTCAGGTTGAACAAGTCCGGGAAATTTGGTCACAAGCCGCTTTCCAGTCTCAGATTTCGGGATATTCATTGTCGTCAATATGTGACATATCGCCTCACGTCAGACAACTTTTGTTCTTCAAAACAAGGCAATGCAGCCTCACTACTTCCTTTCTTTCTCGTCCGTTGGCTGATCCTGAGCGGCGGATCGGGGCCGCGAGATTGCGTGGCGGCATTTGAGAGGGGCCGCTGTCCGAAGGTTATCAGCTGCTTTCGCGAAGCTTCTCCAACCATGACGGTGAGCTCTAGTCGACTAGGTGCACTGAATTATAACCCCGTGAATAAATAGTTCCTTCAAGGAAAGACACGCTTGTTAAACCATGAGCCTAGAATAGCTAGAAGAGCTAGATAGTGGTTCTCGATACTTGCCATTGACTCTGATTTATAACATGATGATCTTACCATGTTCCCGAAGTAGAGTTTTGAATAACGCGCTATTGATGCAAGCAGGTTTTGCGTAGGAGGTAGGGAACTTACATTGATGTTAGTAGCATGAAGCGTGGATGTATGGATGTATGGATGATGTATGTATGTATGGATGATGTATGTATGGATGTATGGATGTGGGTAGGTTGTTGCGTTTTGGATGCGGCTGATTTTAGGGGACCAGTGGCTTTGAGCGTGGCGGCGCTTACCACATTTTACGGTTTAATACATTAGGTACAAGGTACCGAGGTATGTATGTACTAGGTATTTATTATACTGTACCTGCATAAGGCATAAGAAACCGGGATGTAATACATGTATGTACGAAGTACAAGGCGACGATAATCCTATTGGACTATTGGATTACTTGCATCTAATATAGCCTAATGCACTATACGAAAACCCTTACATCCCATCCCATCCCCATCCCAATCAATACAGCCCCAACCTGAAAAAGGCAAGTCCGTTAAGCAGTTCCCACCATGTACTTCGTACAGTACCTACATTAGGTAGAAAGGAAGCACTGGAGATCACCGTAGAGGATCATCATACCGCAAACCGCAAACTTTAAACGTTGGCTCGTGTATTTGGACCTCACCTTTACTCATCATACCGACATTAGACTTTGACCTTCCTCAACCTCCTCTCAACCTCCTCTCCGCCTATCTTCTATCTTGCCTATCTTGCCTATCCCTCCCCCCATTTTTATTTTATCTATCTTACCCATTTTACTCCCGTTGCCACACTAAGCTGGTCTCTAGCGGGGTTTGGTCCCCCTAAAAAGGGGAAATTATAGACATATTCTCATCTAATTGCCGACACGGGCATGAGAAGCTCTTGATTTTCAGATAGGGTGCTTGGCATCTCTTCCGACTGTTACCCATCCATACTATCCATATCATCCCGTACTGCTAATGTTTGTCGGCTTCGCCGTTTGGTATCGCGATCTGTAGTGCCGACATCCCCGTCTCACGCGAGGGTGCATTCTTTAAACATGAGACAGAAAAGAGATACCTCGAAATGTAGGGATTGATACACCAGATTGTCTACGAGTTTGCAGCATGCATACGCGATAATGCCCCACGGCTGGAACCGCCGTACTATCTTACTCGATTCCCAGTCTGAATTTCGGCCTCTCTGAATCTTCAATGAGTGGTGAAATTTCATCGTGACGAGTTCGAATTAGCTCTCAGTTGCGTGACTGTTATCTGAACCTACCTGTTACCCGTCGCGCGGATAGCCTCAATTTTAGGTCTTATTCAGCTCCCTAGTGGGCTAGCTCATAGATCTCCTCCCACATATCGAGCATGTCCATGTGGTGACCCCCTGGCTTGAGTTACACGCCGTCTAACTAAAGGGCCATAATCATGCATGGGTCATGAGGACGTACCGTAGTAATAAGGATGGGGATCATTCCTTCGCTATTGATATTTGCGAGATTGATCTCGGGTCCACCCCTAACCGGTTCGGGTTCACATACCCTGACGTGCGAAGTTGTATAAAATATTCTCAGACCTGCCAAATGTCGTATTGTTAAGTTTGCAAGCCTGCCTTCGTTGCAAACTCAAGTTCGTTGCTTCAAGATGCGGTGGCATTTGAGCCTATTGCCCTCAGTATTACTGCAAGTAGGACTGCTACAAAGAGGTGCAGTCGCTACGACAGCATCCATTCACGACTCGTCATGGAAACCCGAATATGTGCTTCATGTAACCTTCGAGGAGATTACTATGAACTGCGAGCAGCGCGAGTCGGTGATATTCAATGGCACAATGCCCGGGCCTCCGTTATACTTGAAGGAGGGGAAAACAACTTGGGTCAGAGTATACAACGATATGTCTGATCTCAATTTTACGGTGGTATGTGAGAGCTAAACGGCCAAGACACTGGTGTACGTCCTTATCTGACTCATGAATTCCTAGCACTGGCATGGACTCACCATGCGAACAGCGCCTTTCTCGGATGGGACGCCTATAGTGTCCCAGTGGCCAATAGCTCCGGGCAGGTTCTTTGACTATGAAATACACCCTGAGGTGGGCGATGCCGGTACCTATTTCTACCATTCTCATATGGGATTTCAAGCCGTCACAGCCCATGGGCTATTGGTAGTAGAGGATCGAGACGAGCCGCCTTACCAGTACGACGAAGATATTGCCGTTGTATTTGCGGACTGGTATACGAAAACGGATGAGGAGGTAGAAACGGGTCTCACGTCTAAGCCCTTTAAGTGGTCGGGCGAACCCAATGCCTTGATCTTCAACGACCGTACTGGAAACAAGTCGTTCGAGGAAGCACCCGACGACTCTTGCAAACCATACATTGTCGACGTGGAACCCTCAACAACATACCGAATTCGATTTGTTGGTGGGACTGCTATATCATTTGTACATTTTGGCATCGAAGGCCACCCTGATCTAACCGTAATCGCCGCCGATGGGCTTTACTCGGAACCCGCTATTACAGATCATATCCAGATTGGAAGTGGTCAACGATTCGATATTTTGCTTACTACAAAGAGTGAAGATGAACTTGATGCGGACAGGAAAAATGGACAGTATTGGTTTCGATTCGAAAGCCGTGGCCGCCCAGAAGATATGGGGGGATACGCGCTATTACAATACAACACCGATAGATCAACAACGAAGGCAAGGAGAAATGCGGTACGAGAACATCTGTCACCCAATCCACGAGACGGAAAACATAAGCGTAAATTACCGAAATTCCCTGATAAGCCGCCTGTTACTCTACCTCCAGATGGCAGTTCAATTACCCAGTGGCTAGAGTACACTCTTTCGCCCTTGAATGTCAGCAGACCATTCCCTACGCTCGAGGAAGTAACCCGGACTCTGCACATCACGGTGAGCCAGGATATTATAAACGGCACATACGACGGGGGCACAGTAAGTGGCTCAATGGTGTGGGTGTAAGTATTAACTCAGCCCATTTATGACTAGCATAACAATAGATTGTTAACTGATAATGTAGGCAAAACAACCTGACATGGACGGAAGTGGAAGCGCAGAAATTACATTATATACCGTACCTGATTCAAGCCTACATCGAAGGAAAGACGCCAGACTACAAAACAGCATTAGCCAATAACGGATGGGACCCTAAAACGAGAGCATTCCCAGCCCTAGTTGGCGAGGTCCTAGATATCGTATGGCAAAGTAATTCGGGCCCTACAGGTGGCTTCGAGTATCATCCTATGCACGCACATGGCGAACATTATTGGGACCTTGGATCAGGTAATGGCATATACGATGCGGCGGCTAACGAGGAGCGCTTCAAGAATTATACACCTATGAAACGAGACACGACGATGCTACATCGATATGCATCTAAGGGCGCCGATAATACCACGTCCGGTTGGCGAGCATGGAGAATCCGAGTTACAAAGGACAACGTGGGTGCCTGGATGATGCATTGCCACATCCTGCAGCATATGATCATGGGTAAGCCTAGTTGATTGACACCCCCTTAACGCGGATTTATTGATTTTCTTATGCTTATGCTAACATTATCGTGCCAGGTATGCAAACCGCCTGGGTGTTTGGAGATGCACTGTCGATCCTTCGGGAGATCCCCCCACCGTACATAAGCGGCTACTTAGACTACGGCGGCAATGCGTACGGAAGCGAAACTGACGACCCGCTGGTCTTGGAGTATTATACAGACTAAATGACTGGTGGCGTAATAAAGAATTGAATTCTTATCTCCTAGGTACTTAACATAAAACATGTCATGTCATGATTAGCGATCAAAAAGGATATCTAGAAGGGCATTTATTGGTCTTACACGGGTCTTACACGGGAGTATTCTTTATCTTAATAACTGCATGTAACTATTATATTCGTCCTATCTTACATACCTACTATACTATGATACTATATACTTACCTTGCATTGATATCCACTTCTCTTTCCCCCGTGTAGTCAATTGACCTATAATAGCCGGCACTATCCTTGAACCTGTGCCGTCGCGTTGCACTTCAGCTGTTCAGAATGTGACCTAGCTCTCGGTCGGTTCCGAGCTTAGGTAACTGGTGGATTAATGCAAGATACGGGAAGTGACGTGGGCGCTTTTGATGGTTTTTACCATAGGGAAGTTCCTGCCGGTCTCCGACACGCATTGGCCACTGGCGGCAACAGCTGTGCGCTTTCTAATGAAATGGCAGGTATTCCGTACCTACATCTTGCAAATGGAAGTGACTACATGTAAGAAGGAACTACAGATCAATACTACAAAAGTAAATATTCAAGATTTGAGTTCAATGTTCAGTACTTCTCTAAAACATCATATCTTTCACTTAGTTAATACACTTAATACTATCCTAACCACAGCAACCTAACAACTACAAGCGCTGCCGTATGCAACTATATCACGGCCTACAATTACACAACAGCCTAAAGAGATTATATTTGACGTAGACCAGCAGGAGATCTACAACGTTGAAGACCGGTTCCACGACAGGGCAAGGAACTGCGACATGGCTAGCGAGCAGATGGAACGGATTGTGAAGCGCGTAAGCTACAAATATGCATATCCCCTCCTAGCGTGCCATTTAGGTAGTTGCTAACATTTGAAAAGGGGGAGAATATCGATACACATGGGAAAAAAAGTGCGACAGTATGACCGATGATTTAACAGCCAAACCTATAATATCACATCCATCCATGAACTAAATGATTCGTCGGCACCCATACTCAGTGTATCAAGCCAATATCAAAATAGGCAACTTCTACTACAACAGATGCTACTGATTGCACAACAGTCACATCATAACGACAAAAGTTTCGTCACCCATCTGCAACAAGTCAGTTGTCAACTTTTCAGTCAATCACCATCGCGATATAAAGGCGTGCCTCAACAACATAATCAATCACAACTACCCCTCTCATCAACAGCATCATCGAGTAGATGACTAAAATGCCGCTGAAGATGATAGACTCAAATTCTACTACAGCAAGAGTTGGAAACATACACCTCTGCCTGACCACACTTTCCCACAGGACCCCCAACACCTTCCTAGGGACTCCCAATACCTTCCCCAAGGATCTCATCCCGACTGCTTTGTGCCTTGAGTCAGGAATGAGCAGGAATACCGACAACGTTTTTGAAGTAGCTGCGTTTTTGAAAGAACACTTATCCCTCCCAGCGGTACGGAAGCTACCGCAGGACGATATACAACGGATTCTCTTACACGCGGAAAACCTTGGATTTGTATGGGGAAGTGATGCATCCAACCTGTCATCACATGTATATAAATACTAGATCCTACTAGATCCTCCCCCTAGTAACTTAGAGAATACAACATCAAATACAACACATTATTGTGATACAACCCAACTCTATCTAAAAACAGCAACTATCAAAAATATCAAACTCTTCGCAAAATATGAGACAGCCCTAAACCGGCATGGCAAATGGGCTAGAACAGCTAGGCTTCTACCATGTTGCCTGCGCTGTAACTGATGGTAGAAATAACGATGTTATGAAGAAACATGTGGTTCTTAGGAGCCATATCGACGGAAATCGATCGATCCAAGACACATGGCAAACCCGAGTATAAGGCATAGGAGTTGAACCTAGAGGGTGATACATGGCCAGCAATGCTAAACCCAATCGCACGTTACAGATATTATGAGATTAAAGCGAAGGTCCAGGTATCATGATATGAAATTTTAAATGAGGTACAATGTAAGACATAATCAATATCCTCCTTGGTAGAGATCCCAGACCGCTTGTATTAGGTGTGCTGCTACTGAGTACCTACCCGTACCAGCCTCGACACCTATTAAACTATATTTGAGCAACCTAGAACTATTGAACTTTGAGGTAGAGGTAGGGGCTGTTAGAGAATGTCTGCTAATCTGATCGCCGACTATAGTTGAGAAGTGCTTGGTTCTGCGGTCAGCGTGTTTCACTGTTGTGTAATAATCTTTTAGGCACGAAGCCTTGCTATCCTTTTTATCCTATTGAATTTGCGAGAGCATTCTCTTCTAGCTAAATCCGATAAAACAAAGTGTCTCAATCCTAGAATTTATGCTAATCGAGACCATAATATTCCGGACTTCATAATGACAGGACATGGCCCATCAAACCCTCCGTCGCATATCTGGACTATAGCACGGACAAATCGATCCCCAATCCTAGTAGACATAGTCTAATACATCCAACATTGTCAACATACTGTCTATTATGACTTCCTTATCAAAAAGGATACGTCTCCTTCACGATATCTTCCACCTCTTTACCAAAGTCAAAGGGTTGACCTCCAACCATTAGTCGAGCCTTGATGTCGGTGCGATTCTCGAGGATTATCTTCCGAGCCATGAACCCTCTACCTAACACGTCGCCCATCTTATTAACAGCTTCAGCTTCCGGCAACTTGGGGAAATCGATAACGTTGCCATCTTTATCCTTTAGCGTCGACGTCTGCTCGTCCCACTCCCACTCCCATGGATAGGTGGGGTCATTCCACGCCCATGGGTTAGCGATGGCCTTGCACTTTCGAGTAGCGCCGGCTGGTAGGAAGGGGACGACGTATTCGACATAAGTCCTCTGAACGAAGTCGGAAACGAAGTAAAGACCGGCGGGGGTCTCGTCGAGGTTGGGTTTTATGAAAGTTGGCGTGGGGTCTTGAAGGTACTTGTACCGAGGATCGAGAAACAGACCCCGCAGCAGAGCGGCATGGTCAGCGGCAAGCTTGAAGGCTTCGGCTGGGGTTGGATGCTTGATTTCGTCTCCGGGCATTTTGATAAGATGGGACCTCTAAGCGCTATGTATTAAAAAGAGAAGACGGAGCTGAGGATAAAGAGGAAGCTGGCTATTTTGGGGACAACCTAAGTTGGATTCTTATTAGGTTAGGTACCTAAGTTTAGGTAAGTTTCAATAGCTACCTTAAGCTGTTAAAGCTGTTTCGGTGTGGATGTGGAACGATGGAACTGTGGGGTAACCTGCATATTTTGAGGAGAAAAGGCGGGTCGAGCTGTGGAAAGCTGACGTAGTTTGTTGCACAGTACGAAGTATAAATAAACAAACGCGTTTGAGAAAAAGGAGACAGGTAGCTCAATTCATGCATATGGCTGCCAATTGCATATCACGACCCCTTTTCTATCTTTTAGTAAGATGAAAGATCATCATCATCATCATCATCATTCATTCCGTGAACTAATGATAGTATGCATCGAGACTTTAGCTATCTACTACAGCAGCACGGTCGTATGCTAAGTGTTAGTTTCGCAAATCACTAACTGATTAAGCAAATGTTAGAAGCCGACGATACATTTGGAGAAGCATTCGAATACCGAATTTGAAGTCCGGAAATGTCGGTTTAGCTATGCTCTCCGAACTAAGAATTGCTATATTCCTACCTACTTGACATTTTAGAATCTCGAAAACCTCTACCATTAGGCCAATTAGGAGCTAAGATGATGCACAATCAGCTCAGCTGACCCCCAGTAGACTTAACAGCTGCATACATGTAGATAGATTAGAGGAGAGTGACCCGAAGACACATCTACTTAATAAAACTGGTCTAGATCTTCCGCCGTTCCTGGGACACGCGGGATTCTGGGGTTATAATCCTCCTTTTAACGCCGGCGATCGGCACAATGCAGGGTCGATATTCGGCAGATGAGTTGACGAGGTTAGCTACCTGCGGGGTAGACGATAGCCCTTGGCTGCACGATATATGAGTGGCAGATATAAATAAGATGATCTAAGAACGGAGTACCATATTTGGTTCCCTAATGCTTGGTCGATTCATCTGTTAGATCTTTACGCCATGTCCTTTTTAGATGAGGCTCAGTCAGACGTGCCGCTTCTTTCGGAGAAGCACTCCGGTATCCCGGAGTTCCTACTAGAGAAAGCCCGCGAGGCCAAAGCCGGCATCTTTGAAACAAGAACAAAACCCAAGGCCACGAAGGATAGGCGACCTGTTATCCCTCCTGGTGTTGAAGAGCAGGTGTTTGTTACTGCGCTTGGTGAACTTGGGAAGCAGCTGGGCCAGGATAATGTCGAACGTAATGACAAGCCGTTAAAAGATGGGTGGTAAGTCATCAATACCGCCGTATAGACTACCTGTCTGCTAGGAACATTTGTTCTAACATTGGTGTAATAGGTACATGGAACGTTAGTGAAGCGCAAATGACCAGAAACTGTCGTCTCTAACATACATAGATCCGAACACCCATGACCTAATGACAATCCTCGATGAAGAGGAACTGGTACCGTCAGCGATGGTCTATCCTGGAAGTACTGAAGAAGTCCAGCAAGTTGTTCTATGGGCGAACAAGTACCACATACCCATTTTCCCCATCTCAATGGGTCGAAATCGTAAGTCGGCGGGCAGAGGTAGAATATAATGGAGATTGATAACTAATGGCATCAGTGGGATATGGCGGTGCAGCTCCTCGAGTGCGTGGATCCGTCCTTGTTGATCTTGGCAGACGCATGAACAAAATACTTGACATTAGCCCGGAAGATTATACGTGTCTTCTTGAGCCGGGTGTCTCCTTCTACGCTCTTCATGAGGCGATCAAGACAAAGGGATACGATCATCTTTGGATTGATGTCCCAGATGTCGGCGGTGGTTCTGTCATAGGGAACACTGTAGATCGCGGCGTTGGATACACGCCTTACGGAGACCATTGGGCGTGCCATTCGGGTTTAGAGGTCGTACTTCCAACGGGAGAGGTCATCCGAACGGGTATGGGCGCTCTTCCGGGTAATAATACTTGGCAGATGTTTCCTTATGGGTTTGGCCCATATTCTGAGTTGGTCATCCCCATTGACATTGAGAATGGTAGCCGTCGGCTCACAAACTTGCTTCTAGTGGAATTTTCTCGCAGTCTAACTTTGGCATTGTGACCAAGATGGGAATGACGTTGATGCCGAACCCAGGCGGACATGAAGGCTTCGTAAGGCTTCAACCATGGCTGCGAATCTACAATTTTGAAGTACTAATACCGCATTTGGTAGATGTACACATTTCAAAAGGAAGAAGATCTTAATCAGCTAGTAGGTATCCTAATCAAGAAGACGCTATGCAGAGTGCTAAAAGCTAATACCTTCAGATCGAGATCATTCGTCCGCTCCGAATCAGCAATATCCTAGAGAATGTTGCACAACTGCGCCATGTCACGCAAACTATCGCAGTCCGCGGTAGACCGCGAACCGACTTTTATAAAGGTGAGGGTACGATTCCGGATAGTGTGGTCCACGAAGTTGCGGCCGCTCTACCCATTGGTGACCATACGTGGGCTTACTATGGCATGTCGTATGGTCCCCCACATATCCGCCAGTATAAGCTCTCTATTATCGACACCGAATTCAAGAAAGTCCCGGGTGCTCGCCGGATTGATCCGTCGACGCTGCCACCGGATGAGTATTTTTGGGCTAGGGACCGCATCGCCTCAGGTACTCCCGAACTTCATGAGTTACGTTGGGTCAATTGGATGCCCAACGGCGCCCATATCGCATTTTCGCCTGTCAGCCCAATCCGTGGCACCGACGCGACCAAGTTGTTCAAACTAGCTAAGAAAAGACATGACGAGTTCGGGGTTGACCTGTTCCCGGCGTTCTGCGTCGGCCTGCGCGAAATGCATCTCATCGTCGAGCTTGTATATGATCGCGCAGATCCTAAGCGCCGACAAGATGTGCTAGACTGCTTGCGACATCTAGTAGACGACGCGGCGGCATGTGGGTATGGAGAATATCGAACGCATCTGGTGCTCATGGATCAGGTCGCCGGGACATATAACTGGAACGACGGTGCACTAATGAAGTTCCACGAGAAGTTGAAGGATGCGCTGGATCCTAACGGCATCATGGCTCCCGGGCGCTGTGGTATCTGGCCAAAGAAGTATAGGAACCGAGGGTGGGAGATGACGAAAGCTAGCGGTGGGAATTCTCAAGGCCATGGCGTTGCGCTACCTTCATAGGGTGGTCAGCCTGCTCTGCCGTTATTAGATGAGAGTTCCAATTAAACGGCACATAAGAGAACTACAAGCCATCGAAATAAGCTACCTTCAGAACAGGCTCTCGACAGTTGTGGATCGAACAGGATATTGTCGAATCATGTTCACAAATATAATTTCGTAAACTCTCACTTGCTTCCATTTTATCAACATACCCCAAGGGTCTATGTTGCTTTCGAATGGCTTAGAAGCCAACAGCAATGATCATGAGATGCTATGAACCAAAGCAGTCATGTCCAGTCAGATGGATCCGATATATCAATATATCAGTTCCAACAACTCGGAATAACCGGTTAGGTCGACCTGTATAGGTAGGTAGTCTATAGAGCTTTTGGGGTTCTGGCTCTGACGATCTTTCCATTGTAGATAAAAAGCAAACAATAGTGTCCAAACCGAGGACACACTCATTGGTTCCCTGTCCAAATAGGTTGTTCTTGGTGTTACACGACATGTATTATAAAGTACGTCCCTTCCAATAAGGACCGGCCCCATGCAAACAACTATCGTCATGCACGACGACGTGTAAGGGGGTTAGTTAGGGCTTTACCTTACGGGTATTTCTTATACCTTTAAAGTCACGATCTCTACACTCTTTTATACTTAGTATTAGTATTGTAAGGCATTATGAGTTAACATGTACAATACAATCTGCCGGATGCTACTAAAATTGCGTCCCTCTGAATATATATTTCGTTGATCCCTCTAACGTTTGTCCCACTGGGTAACCCAGGCGCTGGGAGTTTCCTATGATGCTTGTCTGGATTTTTCTGATTGTAGCAGCCGCGGTCTCCTTCGTCTACCAAGCTTACAATGCGTTGAGCGAAAAGGTGAGATATTTGCATGGACGATTAGGGATTGATTCTAATATCGTGTAGGTGAAGTCATCTCTCGGGAAAGGGGACGCACTTAGTTGCGACTCAGTCACACTAGCAAATAGATGGCCCCTGGGTATCGACTTGTTAGTAAGGACGCTGATTGCGTCTGATGAACTCTGCGTGATGGAGTTCTTCCTAGACAATTTCCGTAAATTTGGGAATACCTTCCGACAGATTATCGGATGGAATGAGTCTCTCATGACCGTTGACTCGGCGGTCATCGAGGCTATACTTCTGTCTAATGCCAAAGGTAAACAATACCTATAGAACACCTAAGGGCTATGATGTTAACTATCTATAGATTGGGGTTTGGGTTTTCGACGCACCATATTCTCTCCGCTGCTTGGAGATGGTATCTTTGTTCAGGAAGGCGATGCATGGAAACGTTCGCGGGATATTTTACGCCCACATTTTTATCACCGGAACTATGAAAGTCTAGATATCCTCAGACCGCACATAGATAACTTATTACAAGTAATTACCAGCACGACGACAGATATCATCGACTTGGAGCCCCTATTCTTCCGCCTGGCGCTCGACGTAACTACCGAATTCCTCTTCGGAGAGTCTGTAAGAAGCCAGCGCTTAGACTCCAGCGTGGGAAGTCAAGAATTTGAAGAGGCATTCAATATGGCCCAGGCCATCTCAGCTAAGAGACTTCGGCTCCAGAAGCTGCATTGGATTGTTGGCGGCAAAGAACTTCAAAAGGCATGCAACGTCATTCATCGGTTCGTAGACCGCGTGATACACAAGGCTATCATAACTAGCGCCGACAAAGAGTATTCAGGAAGACCTCCTTTCCTAAGGAATATCGCTCAGTATTGCCCAGCGCGAGACACGCTAAGAGGCCATACTATCAGTATTCTTACAGCAGGAAGGGATACTACGGCTACTTTCCTATCGTGGACCTTGTAAGTCACGTCTATCTTAGCAAGTCTTGATATGTCGGATTCTCACATTAAGCTAGCTTTCATCTTGTGAGGCATCCATCGATTATGGCGAAACTCCAATTAGAGATTTCTCAAGTGGACGAGACTGTTACCCCCTTAACACGAGCAGATCTGCTTCGATTCACTTACCTTCAAAACATCATAAAAGAAGGTAAGTTGGGGTGTCAAGGAAGTCTGCATGTTCAATTTATCTAATATGATTATTCGAAGTATTAAGATTACACCCTCCACTACCCCTGATATCTCGCACTGCACTCCGGGACACGATACTCCCAGCTGGGGGAGGATCTGACGGAAAGTCGCCTATCCTCGTCCCAAAAGGGATGAGTGTACTATATAGCGCCTACTGTATCCATAGACGACCCGATCTCTACGGAATGGACGCCGAACTGTTCCGCCCTGAAAGATGGGAAGAGGAACCCCTCCGTTCTCGCGATACGATACATCGCGGATGGACGTTCCTACCTTTCGGCGGTGGTCCTAGGACTTGTCTAGGGAGTATGCTAGTAGTCTATGTGCTAGGGATTTTGAAACCTTGCATGCTGACTTGATCTGCTAGTGGATTTCTCCTTAACCGGGGGCGCGTATACTATAGTGCGCATCCTGCAGCGCTTCCCTTCCATCAGACTCCCGGCCGGTGAGCGGATACAAGTGTCGGGCAAGGAAAGACAGATGGCAACGATATCTCTGAAGCCAGCTGACGGATGTAAGGTGGACCTAGGCAATGGGTGAAGATTCCTTTGGAATATCGCGTTGTGTGTAATCCGTACATGGAATTGTTAGTGATGACACGTAGAATTACTACTCACGAAATCATGACGATCGAGTCTGCCCTCTCAAAATAATGACATAATGGTAGGCATTAAAGAAAGAACTGTTGGGTAGTGAATGACGTGACACTGATACAAACAGAGGAATGGAGTTAGCACATCCTATCTTGATTCTTTTCCATCCAATCGCATATAGAATTTCAAGCATATTTAACGCTAGTCGATAGATTTCATGGGAGTTAAAGGGGCTATTTAGGACGTAAGAAGAAACTTAGGTTTAAATACTTCGGGATGGCCGATTTTCTATTTTTCATATCCGCACCGGGTCATTTCCTCCCCGCTAGGAATTAGAAATCCACATAAACGAGAATATACCTAAAGATAAAAGCGTTTTCTTTGGATAAATTGTCGAGATGCCATCCTGGAACCTTTCGTACTAAAGGTCTAAAACCTCTTAGCTACCGAGATAGTTCTCTTAACTGCCGAGACAGGGTTTAGTGCTCTTGAGTCATAGAACACCGCTCGAGGGCAAAGCACATCTATTTATCTTGATCCACCGGAGAAAAATAGCCCATTGCGGATTTGATATCGGTGATATCGAAGAAATGCAACGGGGTTGGCATTTGTGCTGGTAATTCTACGCTTTTCTAGATTTGTTGGGGACGTTTTATTTTTCTATCCACACTAACAAATCGAAGGATGAGCTAAGTGACAGAAAAGCTAGCTCCTGTCAAGGCTAATTAATTGCCAATTATATAGTGCATAATACTGCATATCATTCTTAATACCGTAGGGCTGGGTTTGAAATGAGCTTGTTTGTTACGTTACTACATAGTTTATAATGATCACCTGGTATTCGTACGGAACATGCTTGAATGGGGTTGCCGAGACGAGCTGATGAAACCCTGGTCTATTGTATCTATGCTGAGAAGATCAAAGCGCGTCCCCCGGAACCATACATTCTCCTCAATCATATCGAACTTAAACCAGGTTATTGAGCTCATTATACTCCTTAACTACATGCATACCTAGATACGCAAGCGATATCCTAGTCTGTGGAGAATCAATCTGAGAGCCACAAGCTTGACATCAAACCCCTTGTCTAGTCGGTCCAAGGAAACGGTTCCTCAGAGCCCTTGACCCCTCTGCCCCTTACTGTCACACCCTCCACTTCCCCCGTTCTACACTAGAATCAAGAATCGTTCCCTGGTATCTTTGTCAAGGACTTATAACCCATGCGAAGCACGTTACTTCTCGCGTGACAACTTCTGTTTCGCAATACCTATGCAAACGCTCATTTCGAATACACCCCCGATGGGTGTTACATTTCTGGGGTGTTACATTGCTGAGAATATACTTATAATCTTGATTTGGTAGCGACGGAATCAATACATAGATGCGTAGGAAACATCTACATGCCTAAGATCTCGCTTGCCAAAGGGGCCCATCGAATAAAAAATTGGGGGTAGATTATTCTAAGATTATTTGTACTTGGACCTTCATCGAAAGCACCGTAGAGCTGTAAAACAGCCCATAAATATTAGCAAGTTTATCTAAGCGACTTGAGAACAGACTCTAGGATCAAGGTTCGAAACTACTATCAATGCAGCTAAACTGTGATGCGGATAGCTTCAACCATCATAGCTCAAGATCGGCCGGCATAGTCCTGTAAGAGGTAAGGCTCGTGCTCCTGTCGAACCAAAATTGCAGAACTGCCAGGGTTAACTGCCTGCCAAGCCTTGAGTTTAACCGTCTGTTGTGTAGCATCTCCTAGCGACAACCAACCTATCGGTTTCCGGCTACATGGATTCCCTATTTCGAACTTCGGGCTCTAAGCTCTATCATTCCATTGTTATATCCCCTCCAATCGCAGCCCTAGCGGCGCAAATCACTAGTTTCTAGCTTCGGGGATTAATTAACAAGGGCTAACCTGTGGGGAGATACTGATAGTAAAGCAAGGCGAACTTATTAGATGATGAATGACCACTCCGACTTCGAAAGAAAACTTGGATACTACATAGTTAGATGAACGACTTCTATCGTTTTCTCTTCTTACTTACCTTTCTCGCGGGTTGCGCTAGCGGATGTCGAACATGATGCTTTAAAGGTCGGCATCCTGTCATGGAAATCGCATTCGCCTAAATCTACCGAACGTTCTGGCAGGGCTCCGGACGAGCCCGAGGAGCACTCGGCGACGAGATGAGCTACTACGATGGCATGGACGCGGAGGAGTTCAGCCGTCTCCCGCACGACAACCGCATGGGCGATACGATAACGGCTGTAGTTTTGTGTATGTTCTTCGCGACGGTGGCTGTGTGTTTACGATTATACACGAGGCACTTCATCCTGAGGGGAGTTTGGTACGATGATTATATGGCACTGGCCGGAATGGTAAGCCATTTATTACGCCTGCGAATTGATATCAATATGCGGCGCCGAAGTAATGAACAATACCTAACTCGTTCTACTAGATCGGAATGCTCTCCAACGGCATAGTACAATGCGTACACACAGGATACGGACTCGGCGAGCATATCTACGACATACAGGACGAAAAAAAACTAGTTCAATTCTTTAAAGTAAGAATACCGACGCTCCAGCCGTAGCCCGACTGGTGAAGTTCTAATTTATCCGCTACAGTTATTCTACGTTATGACAATTACTTACAACACAACCTTGATGCTTGTGAAATTCAGTTTATTCCTCCAGTATTACCGGTTAATCCAGGAGGTACCTCATTACCGTATATTCTATCTGGCCACGATGGCTGTGGTTGGAGGTTGGCTTATTGCACAAGAGTTCGCTCTTATTTTTCCGTGTTCGCCCATAGAAGATTATTGGACATTCCGCCCCGATCGCAAGTGTTTGGATGGTAATCTTCTCGGGTGGATGAACGCTGTCGGCAATATCGTAACCGATTTAATCATCCTCGCACTCCCTATCCCAGTTGTGATCGCTTTGAACTTGAAGAAGGGGAGGAAATGGGCAGTTCTGGGCATTTTCGCTCTGGGGTTCTTGTGAGTATTTCAGATCTATCCCGGCCGCATCATTATCAGCTCTCCTAACTAGCAAAAGCACATGTATCGTATCGATATGCCGCATGGTATTCTTCGCCAAGTTAACCGATGATCTCTCATACGATCTCGTGCCAGTTGCGGCGTGGGGAGAGGCCGAGTCTGCCTCTGGACTCATCTGTTCGGCCCTCATCGCCTTAGGCCCACTGATCCGCCGATTTTCCCGTCACTTTACACTTGTTAAAAAGACAACAAATACACCACCAAAATATTCGCAGAAGTATTTCGGTCCCATGAACCCCTTTTCACGCCACATCTCGAATCGGGGCAAGAGCTTGTCAAGGACGAACGGTTCTAGGAGGCCTTTCGACGGTAGCGAGACGGAGCTCAATCACATAGACCCCGAACGATCACGGAAAACAGATGGGCAAGATGACGGAAGATCGATCCGAAGTACCAAATCAGAATCGTCAATGCCTAACCTTAAGCTAAACCTCGAGACTGGGATAAAAACGATCATAAGTACGGGGAATCGTGATAGCATTAATTCCCAGTCATTGTCCATGGCACCTAACGGTATTGTAGTAAAGCAAGTGTGGTCTGTCAGGAATAGAGAGCCCGATGAAGAGGACGGTTAAACTATGATGAATATAAAGATCAAAATACTACTGAAGCGCCTTCGCATGCCATCGTATCTTCTGACTCCGACTCGGTATTATATATCCTAATTTTCCAGGATACCCCGAGGCTCCTAAGCGCTCCTATCGCTTTACTATATTTTCGCTTTCTACGGCTGAGATCTACTAATCCCCTTCTATTATAGGTTTCATTAAACATGTACACAGTAAATCACAACAATGATCAATTACTCTTCTATAAGGTAGGTGTATTGTTTTTCTAACATCTACTATTTTTAGCTTTAATTACCTCTTAAGTACAAGCAGTAAACCGAAACCCCACCAAACATAGCCCCTTAATGTTAGAAGACATACGAAGAACAATAATGGGTGGGCCGTTCCCTTTTTGACATCATATGGCGACAACGAGGGGGGTCAATCATCAACCTTACCTGATCGTGAGGGCAAGGACAATAATGATCCATTGATTCACTAGTGTCATGGGGGCAAGGGCAATAATGGTCACTATAACCCTCGGTCTTCCAGCGTGCTCGAAAACAGAAGTGGTCAAGGAGCCCTTCGGTATTGTGAAGAGGACATCCCACGGGCATTGCAAGTTCGCAAGAGTCAATTGAAACCTCGTGCCTTGCATGACTGGGACAATAGGGTCCGCAGTCACGTTGGTCTGCATTATATTTGAATAGTCCGAAGACCCTGTTATCCCCATCGAGTACGTGCTGGTCATCTCGGTACGTCGCAAAGTCAACCGGCTTCCCATTTTCGTCAGTAGCAACGTGAATGAAGCCATATAGAACTAGATTATCTGGGGTAGTACCGAAAGCTACAGCGATATGGGGATCTGTGCGCCTAGTTTTATAACGGAAATCTATACGATCGGGATTCCAAATATGAATTCTCTTCCCATCTCTATCGACGTACATCGTAGACTGCATAGCGCATCTAATATAGACGTGTGTTACTGTCTCGAGCCTTCGAGCAGCCTTCCATACAATATCCTCATTGGCTTCTCTAGCTATGGCATCGTCGGGAATCGCCCCTAACCAAACCAGTTCAGGATCCTCGACTGTGCCACTGCCAGATCTTCGATCTTCGGTCTCACCTACGAATCTAGGTCTCAGTTTACCTAACGGCATGTCCATACCCTCGTTCCAGGGCTCGAAATCATCATCTGTTTTAGTCTTCTTAGGTGGTGGACCTTCCGAGTGACTGGCCGTATTCATGATTTCCTCATTTCTTTCTAAGGAAATCTCGTCGGCCTTTCTTTTGAAAGAGGCATCTTGAGTGAGGTTGCTTTCCATTCTGGATGATGATGCTGAGGTACCAAAGTAAGTAGCTTGGACGATGTGGTACCTTAATTAAGATGATTCCCTTGTGGGCGTATGACTTAAAAACCGGCGAGGAAGCTTCTGAATAGAGGGCTTAGTTTAAATATGAAGATTTAAAAAATGAGATTTTCTTTGTGGTTGCTTATTATACAAAGTCGTTGTTTTGACAAAGGTGAATGAACTAAGAATACTGCAGGATCTAAAAACCGACAATGGAACGAGTTGTCCAACCAATAGAATAAGGCTTTAAGAATTAATATCAGATAAAAATTGTGACTCGAGTTTCCCCTTCGTCTTGCTACGGGTTTGGGTGCTCAGGTTTAAGCATCGCAATTACGAAGGTAACAGAATATTGGTTAACGACGAGGCGAGAAAAGGATTGCAAATCAGCAGGTTATTTAACTCAAGTAAATTGATAGTCTATCCTTTTCATATCCAACCCTTGTATAAGTTTATACAGTCTTTCCATACTCCTGGCTAGAAAACAATGGTGATACATGTAGCAAGGTTGCGTCGAACAACCTAATGCTCCCCCTCTGGGCCAATAATATATATATGTACACGAATGGAGGGATACTCATACAGACGGCCGGCCGTAGGCAATATATACAGTCGTAAATCGAACAAAAGGGAATGTGATTAAGCAGTTATGCTCACCAGCCCGACACCGGGTTGTCTCCCGGGAGCTGCGGGATCCACGCCTCAGTTGGGTCGGGGTTAACAGCAGGAATCTGGCAAATCTCAGTGTTCAAGCCTCCTGGTATGTCAGGGCACGTATCCATGCCGACGAAGCCAGCATTACACGTGTCGATGATCCTTTGAAGAGTATCCTGATCCCACCCGGAGATGAAGTCCGCGTGGGAGCTGTATCCGGTCTTGTCGCCGTTTGACAGCACAAACGGCTGGGTCTGGCCATCCGCAGTCCACTCGTTCTGGAACTGCAGGGTGTCGTAGTAAACCTCATAGAATAAATGGGGGACATGCACCCAGCCCTCGGGACAGTCCGCCTTGCCGTCGTTGGTAGGCGTCGGCCACGCCATGTTATTCTTGTAGTCGTCCAACCCAGCTTCCGGGTTGTAGCAAGAGGGCATGTGAATATCCTGTCTGAGAGGGGAAGCGTAGCCATCGCAGTTCACCACAGGGAAACCAGCTCCGGCACCAGCATTCACTGGGTCCGGAAGTCCCGCTTTAGTGCCATCCGAACCGGCCGGGTACCGCGCAATGCTGGCATCTTGCGTGGGACATGTCCATTGAACTGCTTGAATCTCGCCTTGGGTGGGGTTGAGCTGGAGACCCCCTGTTGCCGGAGGTGTTCTCTTGTCAACATCGCCGCTCATAATCTTGATGCCCGGAGGGAAAGCTTTGATCTCGTCGTTCGTGGCATCGAAGCTGATGAATTATTAGAACCTGGCTTACAGCGACTCGGAGTTGAGGGCTTACAAGTAGTAGACGTTCATATAGAACAAGGGCACCTTCTTGAAAGTACCGTTGGCCGGAGATTGAAACCATAAGTTAGGAACCCAGTAATTCGATTTGTCGTTGAGGATCTTAGCGTTGGTGCAATTAGCATCCAGTAGCTGGTCACCGCTTACGGTCACATCGAAGTTGCTTCCACCCATTACTCCGTGTGAGTGCGTCTTATCCGAGCCGGGGCTGACGATGGGGTCCATTCGGCCCTCCGTAGAGAATTGGCCACCGGCATTATTAAACCGCAGTACCGCATAAGTTCCTTGGTCCTTTGCGCTCACGCCTGCGACCAGCGCAGCGAGGAGGTATGAAGTGGAAGCTTTCATTGTGAGTGAGAGATCTGAGGTAATCGCTGCAGATCACATCTCTTCCTTATTCTGCCGTGTAGGGCCACCAGATATATAGTTTTCAGATCTTCCATATGATTATTCCGAATATAGCACATCTGGAGCCAAATGCTGAAACACTCATCCTTAAACGCATTTTCACCTTTTCTGGTCAAGTTTAAGGGTTGTTGGCGGTAGCTAAATTGTCCAGGTAAGCTTTTGCGAGCTAAATAGGTAGGTATTCATAGGTTGAAACTAAATTTATTAGGCTGTCTTTATTGGTAACATGACATATCAGTTATGTTGAGGGTATTGTGTAAATATGAAATTGTCAGGGTTGAAAGGAGGATTCAGGAGCTGAACTGAGGGAAAATGAACTTCCGAATTGAGCATCTACACGGGCCTAGGACGACATATTTTTGTTCATTTCACCACGTCTAAAAATAACGTCTCTCGCAACTTCTATGAAGTACCTAGATGGCCGAAATAAGAAATCTACGCAAGAGGCTGACGTGGGCATGATTGTAGACATTATGCGATGTGTGACTACGGCCACAAGCACGATCAAGTAGGATCTTGTGAAGAACCGTTTTAAGAATCTTGATAATTAATCATAATATTCTATCAGTATATCTCGTGGGGGGTTAACGTGTGAACTACAGCATGTTAAAGACATGATTGACTTGTCTTACTATATCTCACCTGGTATCGATTAAATTGACATGTTGCTAACTTGAGATATCTGCAGGGTGAGGGCGCGGCGTTAATCTCTGACAAACCACTCGGCTCCTCCCGCTAAACATACCTAGAATCTAACATATCGGATGTGATCTCTTTGTTGAAGCTCTCCCACGTGTTTTCTCTTCGTGAGCGCTCAATCCACTTCGAACACTTCGATAGATCAAGCTGTGTTCATAAGTACCCGAGAAGGTTGAAGTTGTACTGTATAATTTCATTAGTTATAGGGAAAATATAAGAAGCCCAGGAATATGCAATTGATCGCGATTATAATAACATGAGGTATGTTAACTATCAGTATAGTGCATTACAAGGACACACAGTTCGACTTGGAGACTTTGGTGGTGAGACCTAACGTCTCTCAAGCCCAGTTTGAAGCTAAATATAGTTTTATTATGAGAAAGTCAGCATATGTATTGAGACTCATATCAATGGATACTCATCACGCTTATTCTTAAGCTTGATGGAAATGAGAGAGGCTTTTTTCATATGTAAACCTCTGCTACCTAGTCTGGATATCATATTACGCGTGTTAAGCTGTACGGAAGGGACTTGCATATACGAGTATCTTACACCGGTCTTTGGGGAGCTATATACGTAAACTTGGAAATTGACGTAGCATAGAAGCGTCAAAACATCATAGCCAAAAGAACGCCAACGCGTCATGAACATCTTGGAGTTAACAATTAGCCGGCAGTTCATTCGCGATCTACCGTCGCAATGTCAACCCCCAAAAGAGCATCCGAGAGCGTTCTCCACACGCTTGGTTTGCCTGAAAAGGAATCCGGTGAACTTTGTTGCTTGGCGAATGGCTCATGAATATTATAGATTTATAATCGGGCCCCAAGACACCAAAGATTGAAAACTTACCTGGTCACTCGTTAATTCCTTGCACCTTATCCCATTGCCAATCTACACATATCGTTAAAGATGCTGAGGTTTACGTCTTTACTTGCGCTCTTGAGCATTAGCGCTTTGGCTGGCGCGACGGCGCCGGAAGATTGTCCTGCTACAGGCGTCTCTATAATTGCCCATAGCGGCGACCCGGTCGGAAAGGAGCAAGTTTATGAAGGGAGTATGTGTCTTGGTCTAAGAAAATGTTGATGATAATAATTGGCTGACTCTGATATAGTCAACATGTATGTCACGGGTAACACGTCTGATGTAGGCGTGTTATATTTGACGGATGTGTTCGGTATCCAATTGCTGGAGAATAGACTGTTCGTCGCTATGATGCTCCGTTTAATGGTTTTAATTAACATCATTCAAGACTTGCGGATAGCTTCGGACGAGCGGGCTATCTTACGGTCGCGCCGGATTTGTTCAACGGCACACCGGCTCCGGGGGATATCAACGGGCGACCGGATTTCAACGTGACCAAGTTCCTCGACGACCATCGGCCTGAAGTCAGCGACCCGATTATAGCGACGGCCATTGACTTCTTGCGCACCACGCTCGGCGTAAAGAAAGTCGTTGTTACCGGATACTGCTTTGGCGGCCGTTACACGTTCCGTTTCTTGGCGGAGGGGAAAGGTGCCGACGTGGGTTTCGCTGCCCATCCAAGTTTACTAGAGGATGCGGAGATTTCCGCAATACGAGGCCCAGCTAGCATCGCAGCGGCAGGTTGGTGACTTTCGTTTGCCTTTACATAGGTATCTCTTTACAAGCTAACTTGACCTTTAGATGCGGATGATATGACACCAGCCGCGAGGCGGTCACAAATCGAGGCTTTGCTTCTTGAGACTGGGCTACCTTACTCCCTTGCATTATATGGCGGCACTTCACATGGATTTGGTGTCCGAGCTAATATTTCGGACCCGAAGCAGAAATTCGGAAAAGAAGAGGCTTTCTTCCAGGCTATCAGATGGTTCAATGCATGGGCTTAATACTATTGGGTACGTCTAGTCTGTAAAGTACCTAGGTGGTTAATGAGTATACGTCGTCGCGTTTGCTAGTCTTTAGCATGTATAAACGTGCTGCCTCGTTGATGTGAATACCGAAAACACAGGTGTAGAAATGTAAAGGGACCCGATGAAGACCCAGTACGGAATATGCATTGTGCACTAAAGAGTAGGGATTGGCAGCAAGTAGAACATCGAGCGTAACCATAACAGTCGTATTTTGATGTGTTTCGGATGATTTAACAGCGATGATCCTGAAGTCATGGTGATTTGCGTTAGACACGAGTCAAAACCGGGAAACCTCAGCAGGGGAGTAAACAAGTGTGGATCATAATATTATCAACGTGTTCATATGTACCTAGTTAGATGTTGATATATAAACTGATTTATGGAGTTGAGCTAAACTTCGAATAAAATTGGATTATACGACTAATTTGCTTAGAGGTAAAAATGAAAGAGGTTTAATGTTCGCTAGGTTTTCGAAAGCAAAACATACTTGCACTAATCGATAATGGTTCCTAGCTCATGGTAAAATAGATTCAGTGAGGACGACAATGGGGGATCGTAAATGCGAATTTTGCGGGGTACGTTTTGCGTCTGAGCGGAGATATTAAGACCAATTGTCGGTCGGAATCTCGGCAAAAGCCATTAGTACGCAGGTACGATGAGGTGGACAAGTCCACGTCATTTGTTGTTGCATAGCGTCTACGTTGGTTGGCTGGACTTGGCCTCGCTAACGCAGGAACAATTGGCTATCAGGGTACCTCGGCAGCCTAGCCAACCACTCGCAAAAACAAAGTACCTATTTAGGTCGTAAAAAAGCTTGGCGGCTAGCTTGGCCCCACTTACGCTTGAGGCTTTCAATGGGCGCATCGCTCTGGCAACCCCCAGCCACATCTTTTATTTACTCGGGCCAGGCCTTGGCCCGATATCATCACGGAAATCCTGGTGGCAGGGCCAATTGCAGATTCTACTGCAACTCATGCATTCTACATCTTTGAATCATACATTCGATCTTTACTACCAACCTCCTCTTTTCTCTCACAATTGTAGTGTCGAAGGGCAAAAGGAGGGAAAGAAGACTTAGAACCTGCTAACCATTACCAGTCTCCATAGACAATTCTACTCTTCTTCCCCATCTGGGCTTTTCTAAAGGGCAAAGGGCTGTTGTCCAGAAGAAATCGATTGAACTTCTAAGTTACAATACCTAACAATACCTAATCATATCATACCACTACCTTTTACCATACCATTTTACTCCTCACCTTAATCCACCCTACCTCGTCCACCCAGCAACTGCACCATACCCTCCGTGCGTGTGTTCCAAGTGTTAATCTGACAAGCACAGAAAAAGCATAGGCGATATTCTAGTATCGACGAGTAGAAGTTGTTTCGACGACGTCCGCTTTTTTATATACGTGCCGACTACCCAAGTCTAAGCACGGTGACCGCATTCCAAACGACGGCCGTGGGATTTTCGAGATTAATAGTGCTTTCGCATTCCGTCTCGAGCATCCCCTCCACGCCGCCCGAATATCGTCGCATTCCAGCCTTGGTGCTGCTCGAGTTCGTCAGACCACACCGTCGCTCCCCGGGAGGACGGGAGTGGAGAGAGGGCAATACACCTCGGGAACTTTGGGAAATAAAGAGAAACGATGGCTAGATTTCAAATCGGTTGGTATCGTAAGTACACCTAACCAGCCTGTCGAGGAACTGTTATGGTCGACGAGTACTAACAAGCACTTCAGGGTTTATACCGTTCCTCGGATACCATCATGTTTTGATGATACTAATAGCAGTTTCAATAATATTACTGTGTACGTTGATCACATTTCACATTCCAGCTTTTCCTCTCATTCAGACCGTTGTACTAACATTCCTTCACCGACAGCACTCCTATTAGCAGGTTGCTCGTCATCCTCGCCGCTCATACCCGACATCTTCCTACTCTCCCTCTACTACGAGAAGTACACGGCCGTGCCGGACACAGCACAGGTCGATTACAATGTCAATCAAGCCATCAGCAACATCGTCGGGACTGCGCATCTGCAGGCCCGAGTCGGCTACTTCGGTATTTGCATCAACCCGGACGGAGGTGCCTGGTTATGCAGCAACAACGCGACGGCGCTGGCTAACGAGGTTTCGGTCGACCAGGACCCGCTGAACCTCATTTGGCTAGCTAGCCAGTTCAAGGACATGATCGTGTTCCCCTACTTGATCATCATCGCCATTATCTTCGCTTTTGTCTGTTTCTTGCTGCTGGCTACCTTCCCCGGCTGGCACGAGGAGGAAGACGAGGATGGTTCGGACCGCGAGATCAAGCCGTTTCCTAGCCGACCCGTCTCCCAGGTCGCATTAGCCATCATCTTCATCGCATCTATTTTCGTCCTCGTATCCGTGCTATGGCAACATACGGCATCGGTAGCCGCGTCTGTCATAGCACAAGATTTTGGCAACGGCAGCGTCTTATCCGGAATCGGCAGCAGTGCTATGGTTATGGGTTGGTTCAGTTTCACGCTGCTCATCATCGTCACGATCGGTCTGCTGGTCATGATTCTAAGTATCAGGGTGCTGTCGGCATTAGCGGACTAAAACGGGAATGAGGGAGGATAAACGGGCACGGAAGTATATTTTCGGAAAAGGCACTACGGCGGCGTGTCTATGTGTATATGGGAGGGGGATTTCGTCCGCTAAAGTACACGACGATATTTATTGTTGAATGGTCAGCATCTGGGACTGGAGTTGGCAAGAAAGGGGATCCTCGGTGAAATAATGATTTTTTTTTTTTTTTCCCTTTTCACCTCGAGTTACCGAGTTCGCCGGCTCGGTTTACTTTTTTGCCTACGAATGGTGCCGTCGATGGTGTCTTTACGAAACGATTCGGAAACAGACACGAGGTTAGGAGGAGGGGAAAAATATCGACGAATTACATATATGAGGGTCAGTAATGAAGAGATGATGATAACAGATGAAGACCTGGAATTTCTGCGGAATGGAGCACGCTGTCGTGATTTAGTGAAGCGACGTGCTAAAGTCGCAGAGTTAGAAGATCCTAGCTGCGCATAGGATTTTGTATTACTTAGAAGAATGGCATCTTTGCACTTGGGACTTAGTCTATTGATAGTGATGCACGCATTTGAATATGATTGATCAATTGAACTTGATTCTCTTGAACTTGACTTGGCTTTAGTGAATTTTGAATGGTTTGGTTGTGACTTGTTGAATAGTGTCTACGGGTTGTGTTTTCTTGATTGAATGTGGGTGCAAAGTTTCGCGGTGGACATAGATTGAGATCGCGATGAAGGCGAGGAAGACTTGATGAGTTATTTGAGATGGATAATCGAGGGCGATGTATGGTGTTGGGAATACCACTTCCAGAAGATAGTTAAGACACAACGCCAACACCTGTCCGGATGAGAACACTGGCGCATCAATCCACCGACTCATCTATCGTGAACTTGGATCATCAGATTTGAGAACGCAGTGATGGAATTAAACACAAGGTTTCGATTGATTGGACATAGGCAACGCTAAGCAATAATTAATATTGCATTCTAATCGACATACGTCTGCATCTATTTACTAGATGCTTTTTACAAGATCTTCCTCATGACGATGCATCAAGGCATCGCGCACAATGAAAATCAAAAAGGTTTGAAAGACAACAAAAATTCCGGGAACTACGATCCACGAAGGATAATAGAAGAGGGTCGACTCCGCGCTGTGCAATGCAGGTCTCCCCCCTTAAAAGCCCTGATTCTTGAGCTAGGGCTTTTCTCCCAAGGTAAGTATGAAGAAGAAAAAGGGAAGAAGAATTTCTAAGATGGTGGGAGGGAAGACAGATATTTATATCTTTTTTGGGAGAGGTTGGGGAGTGGGGCGGGAAATTAGGTAGTGCCTGAACGACGGGTAACACAGACCACCATAAGCAACTGCCAAAGTTACGACGTACGACAATGCGCAGGCACTGACTGTATGTAGAGTGTACTTTATTTTCGTACTTGCACAGTGCGTTTGGTAGCAGGTACGTATCTCCTCGAAAACATCAATTTATGTACTTAATATCTTGATTAGATAGAGTCGTGATGCTTCATCCATATGTCAAATTGAAGGACAGTCGATTTCTTCAATCTCGTAGGTACCCATGTAACTTGTATAAGTTACGTTACTACAGCAGGCAGGTAAGAAGCTCGGCGACAATGGCAAGGGTATCTATTGACTGCCTAATACAACTTCACCATTCGAGCCAAGCTACCACACCATTATGCTCACTTACAAGTTACGCTCTCTCATCTATCCATTCGTGCAAGCTGTGACATACTAAACTAAACGCGGGGAAATAATACAAGAAACTTCTACTCATAATAGACGGCTAACAGTAACATCATCAACAATGTCATCACCATCATCCGTCACAACATCGATTCCTACTGGCGCTATCTCACAATGGTGCCTATACCCCAGAAACTCCCGTGCAGCCCTATTCGGTCTCAGATGCCCTCGACCCTATGAAAAAGGCACTTCCATCTCTCCCACCGACTTCCAGGGTATATGCTGCAACGGCGTCATCGTCGACACCTCCTTCGACATATACAGCAACTCCTCGCCCATCGTCCCCTACTCCAACCCACACGACGGGCCGCCCCGCCCCGTTAACTTAGAGGACCTGGTCTGCTGCGGCGTCACCGGCGTTCAGACCGCTGCTATAGATTTTACGCCTAGCCCTAGGACTGCTTGCGCCCCGGGCACCACTGGCACGCCGCTGGCCAGCTTAGCCGCGACGAATGTCACTCGAGCTACGCAGTATCCCGTCACGTATGCGGATAGCACTCCTCCGTCGAGCAGCGTTGATCCGTCGGCCACCGTGACGAATGATCTCTGGGGCTGGGCGAGCCCGACGTACGGCGCGTCGGGAATGCCCATATGCTTTCTGGCTAACACGAAGGCAAGCGGTGTTAGCGTGGCTGAGGTGACGGTGCCGGCAACATATGTTGCTCCGACTACTTCGGCTACAGGCTCGGACTCGGCTGCAGAGCCCACCTCGTCGCCTTCGGGTGCTGGATCTTGGGCTCAGCCGAAGACTCGCTTATGTCTTACAGTAGGGCTCGTGGCTATGAGCCTACTTATAATGTAGGAAACGGCTCGACTAGTCTTTATTCTTGTATGATTGGATGAGTTCAAAATGATGAAAATGATGCTTGGCATATTTAGTACATACGATATCTTAATAAAAATGTACAATTGTTAATTATTATGATACGTTTTATGAACGATGAAACTGTGGAGCGATAGTTTCGTCACCAATAAGACATATTTAATGCAATACACAATTTGCTATCGGTATTGCGCAATTCGATGTTTCGACCTAGATTTTTCTAAATCTATCTTGCAAGGGTATCTATTCAATATTCTCATTTCTTCAAGGTATCATACATAAATACACCTAGCTCAACCCAACCCCGTATCACCAACGGGTAAAAGCAAATCAAGCAAGCCAAAACCACACCTTCTCATACCAATTCCGCGGTACCCGTTCCTCCTCTGCCGCGCTCAGATCATCCATCTCCTTCTTGCCCGTCCAGGCATCCACGTCCTCGACCTTAGTCGCTAAGGGCGTGCGGTAGATGATCTTGTGCGCGAGGTACAATACCAGGAAGATCGGGATGGTGATGTACGCGGCGAGGAAGTTGGACACGCTCCACTGCGACGGGAAAAAGACCTGGAACCCGTTGGTCAGGGTCAGGATCACGATGATGAACAGCACGACGTATGTAGCGTACGGCTGCAGCGGCGTCCGGTACGGCAACGCGTCGAGCAACCCGTGGTGTTCCATGGCCTTCCGGAATCGTATGTATGTGATCATGACTACGATCCACGCGATGAAGCCGGAGATGGTCGAGATGTTGGTGAACCACTGGAATACCTGCGCACCTGAGTTGGACACGTTGAGAAAGCCTAGACACGCCACCAGCAGGGTGAAAAGTACCGCCACATACGGCACACCCCGGCGCGTGGTATGCCCGAACCACCGCGGCGCTTGGCCGTTGATCGCCATGGAGTAGAGCACACGTGATCCCGAGTAGCAGAACGCGTTACCGGCAGACCAAGCCGAAGTAAGAACCGCAGCGTTGATAACGTGGTTAAGCCCCCTAATCCCTGCGCGCGAGATGCCGAGGACGAAGGGGCTAGCCGTCGCATTCGACTCGCCCGTCAGGTTCTTTTCATCGTAAGGGACGATGATACCAATAACAAGAGAGCCCAGGCCGTAAAATACAGCCAATCGCCACACGAAGCGGCGCGCCGCCTTAGGGATGTTGCGCCGCGGTGCGACGGTCTCACCCGCCGAGAGCGCGATAAGCTCAGGCGACGTGACGAAGGAGAATCCAGCGCGCGCAAAGGCCGTCCAATAAGCTAAGAACCGACCAGTGTTCCCCTCCACCAGATACGGGTGGAAAGCTCCTGGTTCCTGCCAGTACCTAAAGTACAGATGATCGTGTGTTGGTCCGCCGCCGAAGAACAGGACGATACCCAGGATGATCAGACCAGTTATAGTAATAAGCTTTACACTCGCGAACCAGAACTCCGCCTCGCCGAAAAACGAAACGGCGACGATGTTCAGTAGTAAGATGACGATGAGCTGGAGGGCGATCCAGACGGCTACGGGGACGGCGGTGGTCCAGTACTGCAGGATTATAGCGCCGGCCGTGCACTCGGCGGCGAGCAGCATGGTGTAGGCGTACCAGTAATTCCAGCCGCTGGCGAAGGCGAGACTGGGTTCGACGAAGCGGCCGACAAAGTACGGGATCGAGATGCCTTTCATGGGCAGGTACGTTACCATTTCCGCGAGGTTGTTCATGATGACCCAGACTACACACATCATAGATAGGTACGCCATGAACAGCGGCGCCGGCCCCGTGGTGGCTAGGATCTGGCCGGAGCCGACGAATAGACCGGTTCCGATTCTAGAACTATTTAGCAACTACACCAATAAGACATGTGAATGCAAGGGACAGGTTAGGTAACTTACGCGCCTCCGAGAGCAAGGAATTGAATATGTCGACTTTTAAGCCCTCTCTTAAGCTGATGACCGCTCTCGAGGTTCATCTCCCCGATCTGATTCGACGTGGTGCGGTCAATCACATCACCTTTCGGCTCAGACTCAACGCGACTAGAGTCGCCCGTGGCATATGCCACTTCTTCACTTTGGCGGCCCATCTTCCACTCTCGCGAGACAGATTCAAAGCTGTGATTTCATGCGATAGGACCCAAGGAAGATACTTAAAAAAAAACACTTGCACGGATCTTCCTCGCATAGACGCAGACAAAGGTATAAGCGATAAGCGATTGCCACAGACGGTAAGGAATGTGAGATGCAACGTGCAATGCGCAATGCAAGTAAGACGCGTTCAGCACATGATATGTATATGTAAGAGAAAAAATATCGAAAGCTTCTAGATTTATTATCACGAGGCCCGGATTCCTATTAAAAGGTGGTATTACGTACATATAAGAGATACCGGTACAGCGTTTTCATTCCTCTCCGCCTTGATGGGGTTTAGTGGAACTTTTGCATCTGGTTGGCCTTCCTAAACCGCAGGATCTGGGTCGACCGTTGCCTCTTGAGGATTAGTGAGTTGCGGAGAAGGTGGTTCATGATTTTATTTGTTATCGTAAAGATAACCTGGAGAGATATGATCCCTACCTACCTACATTAGATAGGCCCGAACAACCTGACAACTAGGCGGGACTTATCTTTAAGCCATGTTTACCTAGGCACAGTAGTTCTTGTTATAGCTACCTAGATTATAGCTATTATAGCGCCATGAGCCAAGAGCCCCTAAAGGGTAATGAATATCAGAGGCTGAAGCGACATTGTTCGATACGAAAATCTATCCTTACCTACATAGGTATCGCCCCTATCACTACCATGCTCGGCAGAGGCTTGGGTAAAAGAAATACACCACGCTCGGTGTCTCAAATTGGCCTAGGTATGATATCTCTAAAGCCGTCCCTATCCGAGCTTGCCCACCGTCCCCAAAGCGCCAATAACACCAAGCCAAGTCGGTGAAGCTAGAATCTCATCGAGATAGTTTATATACATACCTATATATTGTCTCGTCTGGAATATGCGACAGACCACACTGTTTATCATGTCGGGACGAATGAGGATAAAAGGACGGGTAGTGTTAATGTGGTGGATGTGATGACGACGCGTCACCCCTGCACTTACGTGGAACAGCTCAATAAGTAGCCCACGAATTCCACGACTCCAATAGAATAGAGTATCCAGCAAACGAATGCTTAACTTTTAAACAAACCTAGCCAACCTTGACTTCTCACCGCCGACCTATCGCGTTTTGTATTCTATGCAAAAAAAAAAAAAAAAAAAAAAAATATGATGATTTCTTGAGTCTATTGCCCAGACACCCGTTCAAACGGGTCGCTTAAAAGGATGGGCCTCCGTGTTCAGCACCCACTCATCCAAGCTGATGAGGTTAGGATCTGAGTATCTACAGAGTCCGTTAGTAACCCGTCTCGAAAAATGTCCCGAGTTGGTGCGAGGCGACTTACAGCAAGTAGAAATATTTCAGCGTTTCGGCCAACCAAAAACTCTCCATCTCGTCCGTTTTGACGGGATTCTCCAGCAAGACATTGTCGATGGCACTGTTACCAGCCTCTGTCCGAGTTTGGCTAACAACAGCATTGAACATCTTCCATCCTTTCTCCTGCCAAGAGCTGTCGCCTGTGATGCGGTACATGTACCAAACGGACTCGATGGCTTCCGGTCTGCGAAAAGAGGGTTAGTCTGGCTTCAGGACTTATAGCACGGTGCCAGCTATGCTTCTACTATTATATACGACGTTTACTTACCGGAGGATATATGCGTGGTAATTGGCACTGACAAAACCAGGTGGGAGATTATCCGATTGAATACGGTTCTCTGCATACTCCTTAGAGGATAATGGGCGTATTGGCTCTGGAACTTCGCTGTCATCTTCTTCCGGCTGGAGAGGAGCCTGAACGCCTTCGCCACTTGTGTCATCCGTCGAACCGCGTATTGATGAAGGGGGCTCTCTCTTATGAATTCCAACACTCCCCGACTCGTCCGTCCCCTCGGCCACCGTGCCGAGATTCGGATGCCCCTTCATCGTCGCCTTTTCCGTCTTCTGTAACTTTGTGGCCTTTCGCTCTTTCTGTTCCTTTTCAAAATTTATAACCTCTTCGTCGTGGGTCTCGTGAAGAGGGTCCAACCATTGCCAGTAGAGAGTCTCGTTCCAATGGCAGTTGTTCGCCTCGGCACAGGGGACAACGGTGGAACCTTCGGGCATGATACCGCTCGGTGTACTTTCGTAAGCCCATACGCAGCCGTCGGTGAGCTTCTTTCCGATCTCTACGTCTTCCGGCACTTTGAAGATCTTCCCGCCCAAACCGAACATTCCTCCGAGGAAGCAGGTGAGATGGGTGACTTCCCACTCGGTTGAGGCATCGGTCTCTGGGTTCCCTCGGGTGTTGATCTTAGCAGAGAATAGGATGTCACGATCATCAGGAACCATGGGCCGGAATAGTAGCCATTTCTTGACGGCTGCGGCAACTTTGGTATGCAAGGTTTCGTACTTAGGCTCGAGGCCGCCAAGAAGCAACCACTGCTTGGGAAAATATTCATACGTGCTGTCTTGACTCCCGCCCATGCTGTATTGCTGATTGGAATAGAACGACCCGGAAGTGAGCCCCTGAGGAATACATTTGTCCTTTTTCTTGGACTCTTCCGAGTCGTTACCATGACCCCGCGATACGGTACTACTTTTGCCCCTATCGCTCTTGGGAGAAGTTGTCTTCTCTGACGGCGCGTATATCTCCTCGCCATTGGTTACGATCTTGACTGATTTGGTACCATCGTCGTTAGGCGTTCCCACTTGAGAGCGGCTTTCTAAGGCATGGAACTCGCCCTTACTGGATTTGCTTTGGCTACCGTCCACCTCGATAGCCTTACTCTTAGCAGTATCGGAGCCAGACTTCTGGAGCTCAATCTGCCGCTGCTCTTCCTCTTCGGCTTCCTGGGCGGCAACTATGGCCTCTGCGGTCCTATTGCACCCGCTGGCATCTATATGTTCCGGGAAGATACCAGGGATTGCTGTTCCTCGCTCTTGCCATTCGTAGAAGGCATCTGTGATGCGTGCTACAGCATCGTAGTACTTGTTCTCCTTCGTGATCTGCGCCAGGCGAGTAAACTCCATGGCGAGAGAGCCTAGTTCAGCAACGCTCGCTCCCTGGGCTCTCTTCGGAAGCGACACGGATGATGGTTTCCAGTTGTAATACAGAATAGGCATGCGGTTCGGCGTATCGAAGACGCCCATGAGGATCTCGGCGAGCTCGAGCGCCTTCTCGAGAAGAATATCGTATCCTCCAGCTTTACCGCCACTGACATCGTACGCTGCGACTAGCCCGCCAAGATATCGAATGGTCGTCTCGAAAACAGGAATTTCGGAGCGATGCTCGGAGGTGGTAAAGTCGATCTTCTCGACTTCGAGAAGAGCCTCTTCAAACTCTTCCTTCATGCCCATAATCCATAGCGTGTCTAACGCGTCGACCAAAGTTGCGGCCCAGCCACAGAACGGATCGCGAAACTTCTTAGATACGGGACTCAATTCGTCATGTCCTTTAGCATAAGTCATATAACCATTCCAGCCGCGCACCATCTCTGCCTTCACCTTGGCGAGACGCTCTAGACGCTTCTCCCGAACTTGGGGCAACTCCGTATCGAAATCATATTGGACCGCGGGGATAGGCTTGGGCTTCCCGGTCGGTAGGGGGATTATTTCGTCTTCGGGGACGGGGAAATGCTCAGGGAACTTCTTCCAGTGCTTAGTTGGTTCGCCCTCCGTTTTAGTTTTATGCGTACCCGGTTTTCCGTGGACGCCTTTACCCTTGGCACCTTGGCCGACGTTTTTATCTGGTATATCGATCAACGGAACGGTAGTGGTCTTCGCAGCGCCATCTTTATCGTATACGACTACTTTAGTCCTACCGGCGTCCGTCGTCGCGGTCTCCGTAGAAGGATCGAATTTGCTGAGAACATCTTCGCTAGTGGTGGGTTTTAAGCTAGGGATCTTGACCTCGTTGCTATCCTCGCTCGTCTTCTCCCCCCCTTGACGTGTTGAGTCACTATCACCATCCGACAATCTAGTACCGCTCTTACCAGGGAGAGGTTGCTGAGATTGCTTGTTGGTCGTGTCGAAGCCTCGCTCCGGGGACGACTTGGGTAGAGCTTTATAGGGAATAGACGCCGAGACGGACTCCCACTGATCGCTATTCTGGGAGACACGGTATAGCAAGAATACGATGATGGCGGCAAAGAAGACGTAGTAACGATATCTCCGGAAGCGGAACATCTCCACGGTTGCAGTCGAGTCGATATACAGAGGCAATTGGGAGGCGGGGCAAGGATGGACGAAAGGCCCTCGAGCCTTCAAGCCAACGCCTCGATCGCGCAAAGTCGGAGAACGGTGAGGAAGGGCGCAAAGGCGACGAGCATCAACCTAAAATCAATTCTACCATTTTTCATCCGAACACTATACAAGAATTGCTAAAGAAGATCAAGCAGATCTAGAGCTATTACAGCGTAATCTTAAGCAGGCGAGCTATGTGGAATACGAGCTCCAATAGACCGAGGCTAAGCAAGCGACGCAAATTCAACAATTCGATCTATCTTGGGACTAGCGATAACAAGAATGAGAACAAGGATGAGAATGAGAATGTAGAAAAAAAGACACACAAAAAAAGTTCGCCAAGAACGACAGAGGGATGGACGAATGAATGTATGAAACGAATTAGAAGGACAGAACAGATGATCAGGCAGAACGGCCACAACTAGCAATTGCCGTGCCGCAGGGCGGATGAAGTGAAGTGCTACTGCAATGGAAGTGCCAGGGCCTAGGGGTCCAGATGGTATGGATCCCGTACAGCTGAGCGGATAAGGCCACAGAGAGACTTGGCATCTTCCTTTATTGGATCTCTTAGGTGAGCCAAGAAAGTTATCATGTCGTCGGAGGCTTGTGCTTGGCGTCCATCCGACCCAAGAAACCCACTATAACCACTATAACGACGCCTGGAACACGGGAAAATAGAACCTGACAAATAGAGAAGGTTTTTGATAAGATATGCGAAAGTTTACCGCAAGTTGACCGCAAGTTGGGATATGTGGCGATAGATGGTCAAAGCAGAAGTTGTTGTTGAGTCTGTGAAATTTATAAAGTAAGAACTATTGAGACATTGAAAAGAAATATCTAATTGGACTAACTGAAGGATTTAAAGTATGCATGTAAGGGACTAGGCAGCGACGATACCTACATGTACCTCCTAGTCTAGCACTGTAAGGCTGTTGTGTACGAAGTACATAGAGGTACAACTTTGGTAATACAACATTGAAAGTTCAACGGCATCTCTCGTCCCGCAGTTCCGCTTTAATAAATACCTACCTACCTAGGTACCTGTGGATGGACATAACCCAGGTCGTATTCTCCGCCGTGGGTGTGTGATACAGAGACAGTTTAGACCTTGACATCTTTTTTTTCTTCCATTCTGTTGGTAATCAGGCTGCGGTAACAAATCACCACAATGGAGAAAAAAACACATACATCGTTAAATCATCGAATGCCATTACCAATATAAATCTCTACCGCACATAAAATCAGTTGCATATAAGCGTAAACGTACATACGAGATATTCTTCAAATGTCCATACACAAAACCATTAATGCTGAGTATCGTACTCGCAAATTAGCCGCATTGTTCGAATTGGCGATCTTTGTGGGGTGCATTGAACCCTTGATCAATGGTTGATAACCCCTGGTGTCGAATCACTGCGCGACATGCTCGTAACGTTTCTCTAGCGCTCTAAATTGACGGTTACCGAGTTCCAACAACGACCCTCGGCTCGCATCATATCCATCGTCAATATCTATTCTAGCTTCGTCATAAAAGTGTCACTGCTTTTTCGATCGTAACATAGGCGTGCAAGGCGGCGGTCCGCCGTATCGTTTCTCGATGTCTTGCGCCTTGAAACCGCACCGGTCACAGATGCCCATGCCGCGCATCCCAGCGTCGAGATAGCAAGGAATGTCGAGGTCATCAGCTAGCTTCGTTGCCCATTCCATAAGCGCTGATGCATAACCTCTTCCTCGACTCTTAGACTTCGTCATGACGAATTCGATAACTACGAGGATCAGGTTTGCCGCCTCTTGACGTTCTAACTCGGTGACAACTTACAGACATGGCCTTCCTTCCCTGCGACAAGATGATGGGCTTTCGCCAGAGGCTCGAAGAATTCTGCGAGTTTCTCTTCGCTCATCCCTGGTATGTCATCGCATCGCGACCATCGCGTCTTCCACGAGTTGCCAGTAATATTTTGACCTGGACCGACGATGTGGGCGATTGCGAGCGCAACCGGCTTGCCTATACTTCTCTTAGTGACTAGTACTTCAAACATAATGGGAGATGGTATCCATGATGGTATCCATACTGTTAACATTCCTGACGACTGCGACCTTTGATTCAGGTCTGTAGTAAGACTTCTGACCTAGGAAGTTATCAAAACTTCGCTGAAGCCACTTCCGTCCTGCCTCGTTATGGGGAAACATAACCTCGCCCGGTCCGCTGAAGGCTTCCCAGAACATCTCCATGAGATCAGGGATATCATCCGTGTTTGCAAGAGTTACTTTGCCCGCCATATCGTATTTGGTCTTTGATTATGGGTAATGAGGAGATCGATAGAAATGTTGATAGAAATGTCGATCTAAGTAAGAGTGGCCAACACCCCGTGACTTTATCTTAGATCGTATTGACATGACACTTTTAACTTTATAAAAATCTAGCTTGCCGACCCGTTACGTTGTCAACTTTAACTCAACTTTAACTCTGTCTATGATGACATTTATGATTTGACAGCCCCGTCCGATATAGCCTTAAGCTTGCCTTCCCCGCTAGCAAATCGAATGACAGGTCGTCATTGTGATTCATAGACCAGCTCCCACCGCGCTCAAAGTGCGAAGCCAATTCGTCAGCACTTGTCGAAGATATCCTTCACATGACCCTCCTTATTAGGAGTATCTTTCCTAATCCGAGCCAATAATAAATTGCTATCTTCAAAAATCACTAAACTTTCTCGGTCTATGCTCATAGTTTATTAATCGGCTATCAAGCCTTTGCAAGGCACGTTATGTCTTCTTTCAAAGTAGCAGTCTATGAACGGCACTCGCAAGCTGCCCCACGAATAGGTGGCCTGATACGAAAATCCTCCGAAAGCAAAAGCGTACTGATGATGTATTGTTTTAGTTTTCGAACAGGGTCTTAGAGTTAACTTGCTGACGTCGTGTATTCGGGTATTCTAGGTCGGAAGACCACTCTGACGTCCTTGATGATTGAAGCTGTCTTGATCATCCAAACTCCTACTCTTTATTCAGATAAATATTAAAAGGCACGCCTCTTCCCGGAACTTAAGCTCCATATTCTACCGCGTCGGTTCGCTATTATCCCGTCGTGTCCACAAGAATCATAATTAAGTTTTCAAATACCTCCGGTCGTCAAGCGGTATTATTATCTCTGGCCCTTGTCCGGCCCCGGATTTATAGCCCCCCTGGGCTTTCGCACCCGCCACGACAAGAGGGGCGCAGTTTGCACAATATTGCGCTTCTTCCATGCTTTAGATGCAGAACCAATCATCTAGAAGGATGAAAATCTTCTAAGTGGCTTGTAGCAAAACTAAATCGGCTACCAGTACGGATATGATAAGATTTTCCGGGAATTATAGCTGGGGAACTTGGCAAAGGTACCTAGGTAATCAGCGGCTATCACAGATTGATCAATTCCAAGTATGACGTTCCTAGACTAGGACTAGTCGAAGTCTAACGAGAGCTTCGGTCCTGCGTCCCGCCGCAAGCAACTCATCACGTTGCTGACCAGGAGACTCCCAAGTATGGCAACCATATTACCGAGAAGTCCATATTCAGAAAATTGGCCTTTGCGAGTGCCTTATTGACTTGGTTCGTGATAGATGGAAGGCAAAGGAGGTTCACTTCCCATAGTCAATCTCCGCTGTAGCTGGAATTCCACTTTGGACACGTCTGGTACGGCGTGATCCAACTGACTGCAGTCTCATTCTCAGCCAGTAAGTCCAGCTTAGTGGTGGGATTGGGGATACAGTTATAGTATCTGTACATAAATCATCTTACTACCCTACGACACGATTTAAATCTCTCACTAACACATCGGTCTCCATATGGAGTCCGGATGCTGCAACCTTAATGGTAAGTTCATCTATGTGAGGATATCAAAAATGTTAAGCAGAACTTCTCTCATCCATTACTATCCTTTATTCCTCAAGAGAGATTATATAATCTTGAATTAAATCTAATTTCTAAAATCACCAACCATTTGCATGGGCTATGTTAACACGGCCGCCCTTTGCCTGCTATAGCTACACGTAGCAGTTTATGCTAATAAGTACTCAGGAGACATCAAGTCGACCCACCCAAGATTTGGTTCCGATTGCTTCCAGCCTAACCTATCACGTACCAATTGTGAGTAAGTCTTCACTTCTTCTATAGGGTAGCTAAGGAAGGGAATTTCCTTCCCAAGTTAGTTAGCAAGCGTCATTTACGAGATAGTAGACAAGCGGCATGATACCTCTTGACGATGTACGCCGCTACACATGAAGAAGATATGTACGGTGCGGTTCCCGGACGGCAGCGAATAGTGTCCGGCGCCATGGTAGAGACTCCCGAGCATAATAAAGGCATCCGTTCTCTTCAATTCGGCATCAAGGACACCCGCATCGCCATTGGGGCCAAAATTAGGCTTTTCGTCACCCCAAAGGTGCGACCCAGGCACAATTCTTGTTGCGCCATTCGCCTTGGATGTGTCGCAGCCTGGTACAAATAGCCCTATTAACATATCTCGGCCTTGGGTGTACTTATCGGTCTTTGTGTGTCTCGCGTGGTGATTCTTGTCGTCTCGATGTAGACGTTGGGCTTTGCACCCGGGCCGGGAATCCATTGTAATTGAGATGGAGAGGAGAGGGTGAGACTTGTTAACTTGCGGCTCATCCCCGTACCAAGTCGTTGACTCAATGCCAATAAAGTGTTCCGCGAGTTCCTAGTTTTCGAAGTTATTAGTTTATACATGCTGATTCAAATGGACCAGAAATGGTCTTGAGAAGTCTCTGGGCAAGAATGTTGGTGGTCAGTGACTTCTAGCCATTTCACTGCAAACTATCTCACTTAAAGAACTGCAATATGTGGTTCTTGACGCCGAAAATCTCGTGGCCTACTGTTGGATATACTGACGAGAAGGTGCTTTTAATACCTGGTACAAGGGGTCAGAGAAGAACTTCTCACGAGCCGTCTTGCTTCTGCCAATTAGGCGCGTGCAAGTCGCAGTGCCTCCATTCAACGCCCCAACTGTGCTTCCACTAGCTGAGATGGAAGCATCGAGGTAGGGCTGCACTTCTTCCTGCGCGTCGGCCAGCGCCTCGAGGGTGGTAAAGCCTTCGACGATGACACAGCCATCCTTCTCCACAGCATTAATGAAGGCCTGTAGGTTGGCTTCTCGGTGAATACGCTGAACCATGATAACTTATGTCTAGCTTTTGATACAGATGGGTGCCGGTTTTATGTATTGCTTTGCCGGGTTACTTTAGGTAGGTACTCAATCACTACTCGTACTGGAATATGATGGTTATAATGCGGTTTCTTAACCATCATCTCTATTATCGCCGACTCCGACCAGGATTCCCCTCCCCCACCGAAGGAATAATGGGGACCATTCACCTCAATTTTTGATAACATTCCCCGATTAAGGCGTCTTGAGATACGGGGCATATCGTTGTGATTTGTTCGGCTTAACTCGGCTATTCACTTCCCGAATCGTTCATAAGATAGCTTTACATAGGAATTAGATGAAGTATAAAACCAATTTCCTTTGGATGAGGAACGTTTACTGCTTGGGTGCATACGTCAGTATGGAATAGTGAGATAGGTGAGCCTGGAATCTATATAGAGCATCTATCCCGCCTACCTAGGAGTGTCATGAGATGGAGCAAGAAGCAAGGAAACAACTTGGTTGTTCCGCGAGGAACTCTAAGCTAGATACCAGAGCCTGCAGCTATACATACATACTAAATATCTTTTGTTCTAGATGTCTCATCTAGAATCCTGACAAGGTGCTCATGATTATAACTCATACGATATGATAGGTACCCCTTTTAGTTACCGAGACGTCAAGTGATCCGACCGCCTTGTGCATACGCACCTCCGTGTAAGCTTTTCAAACTTTAGAGCACATGTCAAATAAGTGGCATAGCCATCCCTACCTATAAATGCATATGCCTTGAATAATACTGTGATTGCGCCTACAACTTCGGGATGCCGTGTTGCGTTGCAAGAATGGAGACTTAGAAGCTCCAGATCAAATGGTTAATAAATCATGCTGCGTCCCATTGCGAGGCTTAGCCACCACCTAGCAGGGTTGTACGAATGAAACGAATTCGTACAAGCCTCGTACTTCTCGTAAACTATCGTATATTGCGAAGCATTACAATATCTAGTCTCTTATTGGCTACCTGCTGCTTTGTTATTATAGAATGGTACATCGACAATATGTAGTAACTATCCGAGACTATGATGATGATCGTCCAAGTAATTGGTCTAACTATGCAGTTGCTGTATTGCTGCCTACGATTCCTTCTAAGAAAAGGGGTAACTCTGATGGACTTAAATACTTCATCTCCTCTCTGTGAAAAAGATACATTATCATCATCCTCAACACACTCCGGATTTCTTGTATCTATCAATTATAAACACACTATCGAAACCATGAGACTTATTTCTCTTCCAGTCACCCTTAGTATTGCACTAGCAGCTGCTATTGAACCTCCAGAGGGTCATCCGTGGCTAGCCCCAGGGCCGAATGACTGTATGATAAAGTGTATTATAAAACTTCAGATTTTTAGTTGCTAATACCTACTATTGATAGACCGTGGGCCATGTCCAATGCTTAATACATTGAGCAATCATCAGTTTTTGCCTCACGATGGTCGGAATATCACGAAAGACACTCTCATTAGTGCCCTGTCCTCGGCTCTCAACTTCAACGAATCTCTCGGCGCGCTGATGTTCGACACGGCTATTATAATCAACCCAAATGCCACATTCTTTACTCTGTAAGAAAACTAAGACCCCCTTACCTCCAAAGGAATATCAATCTGTTGATATCTATTCATATTCTCCGAACTTACGCTCTCGTCGAATATATCCACTAACATTCACCTGTTTCTAGGGACCAGCTTAATAAGCATGGGATCCTTGAGCACGATGCAAGTCTGAGGTGAGATCATTATTTCGTATGGAACTGGTCTTGTATTGCGGAATGCGTTGTTGATTCTCAAGGACTACGGGACCACCTCGTGACTGCCTTGGTACCTGGCAAGTGCCATACAGCTATCCACAGCAGCCCACAACTGTATTATACCTGGCGGGATTTCGATCATAATTTACAAAAAAAAAATAGTACTAATTGTATCTCACAGCCGCTCAGACGCCTTCTTCGGCAACAACCATGTCTTCAACGAAACCATTTTCAACGAGACGAAATTATACTGGACCGGCGAGATCCTTGATGCGAACATGCTGGCAAATGGCAAGGTTGCCCGTCAGCTCAGCTCCAAAGCCTTCAACCCCAATTACACATTCACGTCTACGGTCGAAAGCTTTAGCCTTGGCGAGGTTTCTGCTCCGATTATTGCTTTCGGTGATCTAGAAGCAGTGACCGTTAATAGAACTTTGGTGGAATATTTCTTTGGTAAGTTCATTTATACATGTATTTGTGCCTAAGTTAACATTGCGTAAAGAGAATGAACGTTTCCCCACCGAGCTGGGATGGAGTACACGGACTGAAAGTGTCACCATAGATAAGATTTTGAGATTATCACAAGCCATCGGCAACGCCTCAAACCTCATCACAACCTCTAAGGCAGTCGTTTCAACTCGGCGACGAGATCTACATGCTGGAATCTACTAGTAACAATTGACATTTGATAGATACGGTGTTAGTAGTGTAGCTCCTGATTGTATGATGGGTTTTTATTGTTGGAGATCCTTTGTAATTACTTCCTGTTAAGTTCATTAGATTAAATTGAGAGAAGAACTCCGCAGAAAATATTATATAGCTCAGTAACACGATTTAGCTTAAGCTCTTTGCCTACCACACCCAATAATACGATACCGAGACTTATAGTTGGAATTCGAATTATTGCAATGCATGTCTTATTATATCTAGGTTACCTACCATTTGATATAGTAAGTTCTCAAAGAAAAAGGTGATTTATAATGCAGACTTGCTATTTCCTCGATGGGGATAGTATCATACTGTACCTGCGGCTCCGGTCCAACTTTACGGACCCACTAATCAATGCACCTGCGGCTCCGGTCCGGACTTGTCGGATTGAAGTGGACCCCATATTTAATGTAACCTACGAAGTACCTAGGTACCTAAACTCCAGAGTGGTTTTATGGGCTTTGATGAAAAAAATATTACCAAACCTTACACATATGCTATCATTTCGAAGGGACTTCGTGGTAGTATCTGTATTCCTGCGGTGTACCATAGTATTTCAATAAACTACTTAAGTACCTATACTGGATGGACTCCGCTACGATGTACTTCATATCCTTAAACCGCCATCATATCTTTATGGCTGCTTCATTCCTTTCGCGTTCGTCCCACTATACGACTCCACTCAACATAACGTTCCTGTCCATTATGGCTCGAAGAGAGTAAGAGGGCAAAATATTCTTTTGCCTGCTCGGTTAATTCCTGACTGATTCGCATCGGCCATCTCTCGATTATCGTGTGCGTATCTTTCATCCATAGCCCAGAACGAATCGCCGTAGAGTGAAATGCGTGTAGCATCGTATACCTATAGGTTTCAGTATAAGCATCCAAAGGAGACAAGTTTAGGATAGAATTTGATACATACATATCGAAGTTTCCGTCCACGTCTTGAACTAGATTCATTGCCATCAGAGTCTTGGTCATGTTAGTGGTCATGTTAGTGGTCATGTTAGTGGTCATGTTAGTGGCTGTGGGCTGTTCAAGCTCGGGCATGTATTGGAAAACTTTCTCTATCTGCTCCGGCATGTTATCCGGCGGAAACATTCTTCCTTCCTTCAACATAATCATCTCCGGAACAGCGTTTATGAATAGCGTGATGAGAGTCGCATGTTCATTGATAATTGTAGGCTGAAGCAATGGACCAAACGTCTTCAAAGTTTCACCAATGCCAAGATGACACAAATCCGCGATATTGCCCACCTACGTAAACGGTCAGCCCCTGAAAATATATCAACCAAAGAAACCACTTACATCGATGCGATCAAATCTCTTCTCACCTAGCTGTAGAGATCTTGCATCGGCTTGTAGAAGTTCAAACTTTACCGAGAAAGCCCGCAGTCGGCGATGGAACTCTACAAATAGCTGTCTGAGGTAATGATAGAGCTTGCCATATATGTCGTTCTTCGTTGGCCCAATATTGAACTCGAGGAATGCTTTGAGCGACCAACCGGATGTAGGATCAGCATTATCCATCATTGGCCATTCATAGGTCGAATGAAACAAGGTTCTAAGAAGAATTGTTAAATATGGATATTGAAATTTATATTGAAGTGGAATACTAACGGGTTTGGTACTGTAAACTCTTCACGAGTATGACTGAACGGTAGCAAAATGCCGTCAGCACGAAACTTGAACATGCCGAGCCTTTGAGGCGGAGTTTTCAGACACATGACTCGATGAACATAGTCAACTCTCTCGGGAGCTAACATAACTGCTTGTCGAACTCGTTGGGCGGTGTCTTTGGTCAACCCCTGGGGAACGTCAAAATATGATAGGAAAGAGAACCATTTATCCCGAGATAGTACTAGTCGTAGAGACGCGTTGCCAAATAACCATGTCTTGGCTAAAAGCGATGAGCCAGGCTTATGCATGATCTTGTCGCATACGCTCTTTACCATTGGCCGGAGCTTGTCCTGTAGGAGGCTTTGACAAGGTTCTGTGATCAAAGCCGAGTACCAAATGTGAAGGACATGTTCTGCAGCGATGATCGGGTCATCCTCAACAAGGAAGATCAACAGGAATATAGCATTCCGGGCTACTATATCCATTTCCCTATCGTTCAATACTATGCTGAGCGGTCCATTATAAGAATGAAGATTGACGATAGAGAGAATAACATTTCTCATATCCCCCGAAGCTAGATATAGGTTTTTGTTAGTGGTACTTTACACCTAAGGAATATTTCATACCTGGAAAAAGGAGGTTCAACGGATTTTTAAAATTGACCCCTTCATTGTGTTGCAGTTGGATTACGTCAATCGCTGGGACGTTGCCCCAAAGGTATTTATTTGGCCCGTGGAATACTTGCGCGGAACTGTTACCTATGAAGGCGGGCACTCTGCGTTCTTTTACCCACAAAGGTTGCCAATTGTTTATGGATTTGCAATCCTTGCGATGAATAGGCCAATGGGCAGCCTGGCAACGCTTGCTGCAGTACTATTCACATTTAGAAAAATCAGCACCAGTACTATATTACTTCATATCCGGCCATAGGTGAAGTGTTGAAGAAGACTTACAGGAACCAAGAGGCAATTTTTACATGCTAGTGAGCCAGTGCTTTTGCAGGGTATGGCAACACCTTGGTTGTTCGCACATAATAACTTCGGATCAGACATCGTACTTTGCATCGTGGTATCGAAGCTCTCTGGGGAATGTAGGTTTGTTACTGGGCTTGGTATCTGGAGGGAATCTTTCACATTTATGTTCTTTTCTGGAGTTAGGTATGGGATTTAGTGGAAGGTTTATGGCACGCTTTGAGGCGTTTGTTGAAAGGTACTTTCATAGACTATACCTAGCTAATTTATGTAACATCTTAGGCAGTAGTGGCGGGCGAAAGATCTAGAAAATATCACTGTGGTAGGGTTGCTGCATCTTGTACTACATAAAGGATATTGTAGGTAAATATTTTTTTAACTCAGTGTGTGTGGTTATGCTACGTGACAGACTTTCTTTCTGACTGGTCATATGTCAAGACATATCAAGTTTTCGTCTTGAGATTTATTTTTGTCGCCTTGTAATAGTCTACTTGGCTTTATCTCTACTTAAGAGGCATTTGAACATGATGCAATTAGGAGGTACCTTAGGTACTTAGGACTTACCTGTACTTAACTCATTTATGTAACCAACCGACCTTATATATGAGTACCTACCTAGGTATATGTTCTTGCGGCCATGATGTTACAGTTTTGTACCTGTCGACTGCCGATCTGCTATATGCTTATTCTATTCCTATTTGAATACTAAATGACTACGTGTTACTATGGAAAAATACTAGACCTTAACCTAGTAAGGTATCTTACGTATATAGCAGCGTTGTTGGATCCCCTTTTCCATATGATATATCACACGCAAAGCAACATGTAGTATGCTTCCTCCCGAGCACCATTCCCGTCATCTCACCAACACTAATCCCTGTATCCTGACAAACAGTCGCTTCATCATATTCGGATAAGTAAATTATTCGGATATCTTGATAACCACCTTGCCAAACTGCCTATGGTTCCACTGTTGATAAATTTTGTTAGTATCTTTGGAAGTCGGGCCAAGGGTTTCGGATATTTCTTCGCGTACCACGTAGTCATATGCTTCTCTAGCACTTTCAAGATTGAAGACTTTATCATCAATCACGGGATGAATATCATTGGCTTCGATAGCCTTTACCATCTCCTCCATTTGTTGTCTCGAGCCCACGTGAACGCCGCGTGCTGTGCAGCCGCGGAATAAGAGCTCCATCGTAAGTTGAGGCTTTTTGCCACTGAGGAAGCCGATCAGGTTAATGATGCCTCCAACCCTTTCGTAGTCTCAGTTAGCTAGAGACATATTTAGCTACCCAGGAGGTAGATAGGGTCTATTGGCATTTACCTGATTGCATCAATACTATGGTGAAGAGATTCGCTGCCTGCAACATCAATCACAAAGTCGACGCCGCTCTGTCCGCTCGTTAGGCTCTTGGCGGTCTTGCCCCAGTTGGCGTCTTCTTTATAATTGATTGTATGATGGGCCCCTAGCTTTTTCAGTGCCTCCTCCTTCTCCTTCGTAGACGTGGTAGCTATAATTGTAGCTCCCGCAGCCTTTGCAAACTGTGAAGAATTTTAAGAAGCAATACCATTTATGATGATACTGAATACGTACCTGAAGTGCAAAGATACTAACTCCGCCTGTACCCTGAATGAGAACAGAATCGCCTGGCTTCAATGGCTTCAATCCGTACAATGCATTCCATGCAGTCAAGGCAGCACATGCTTTTCCGAGGTTAGTTAACTAAGGGCAGCCGGGGTCAATGCTAACTAACATAAAGTACTAAACAACAAGTCAGTTAATCAAGAAGGATCAGACCGTCAATGAGAGTTGCTAACCTTGACTCGTTCAGATCGAGATTATTGGGAGTTTTAACTAACCCATTTTCGTTATAGACGCCGAATTGTCTAAGCGTTCCGTCTTCCACCTTTTCGTTAGTTTATGGAGGTTGGAGTAAGGGAGAGGGGATGAACAAACCAAGGAAACCACCCAGCGATGTTGGGATGATGGAAGAGTCAATATCTCCATAAAGATGGCCTTGATGAAAAAGCGTTGCTACTTTGTCGCCTATTCGAAATTTGGTCACTTTAGAGCCAATCTCTATGACTTCACCTGCGCCGTCCGAACCAGGACAGAATGGAAATCGTAATGGGCTGGGGTATTCGTTCTTCGCTATGGCTACATCTCGATAATTCAGAGATGCAGCATGCAGTTTCACGAGGACCTCGTTCTCTCCGACTTTTGGGACAGGCACTTCAAGGAACTCTAACCCTTCGAACCCTTTCTCCTGCCCCTTAATAAACCACTGCTTCATAGTTGAGGGAGCCATATCTGACAATAGAGGTAATTTGAGTTACTTGAACTCTTCTGTAGGTCCTGGCGGGCAACCTGAACAACTCATCTTAGCGGCAAAACGTCTATAATATACACGAGAGCGTACCATTCATGTATATCTTGAGGCCGGGGTTCGGATGCCGAAGGCCGGCAACGGTTGGGTGTTTATCTTAAGCTACCTAAGTTATAGTTCTGTACAAAGTATCAATTCTATTTTTATGGATAAGTCTCACGAACCAATTTGGATTGCACGAATTGATGACAATAATTATTACCATCTCTACTCCGTTGTGGGTTAAGGAGGGACTCGGCTCGGCGGGCGAGCTCCGACGCAACGAATGATGTCCGATACCCCCCATAACAAAATGTGTCGTTATCGCAATAAACTCTACAAATGCTTAAGCTCTTTAAAGTGTTACACTTCGCTTCACTCGGTTCAATCTGCCACCGCAAAGGCTAAATGTAATCTAGATAGACTCGAACTACCGTTAGGATCTATACGACGTTAATATATCCTATATGAAGTGTGGCTTAAAGTTGGAGATATAGTGGAAATCACTAATTCTGACTAGTGTTATTGGCTTGTTTATGTTATGAGATGGCGATCGTGATGAAGGGAGGAGATAAGATGATTGTCATTATCTCGAAAAGGGGGTATAAATAAAGACGGAGTCTTTCCCGCATCAACGTACTTCTACTGGTGTTAAGGATAGGTACCTAAGTAATACCAATGCTCATATCACATAAGAGATGAGACTCATTTCGTACTCACTTGTGGCCCTGGCCTTTGGGACGAAATACGTAATAGGTCAATCAGAATATCAGTATGTTATTGCAGGTAGCGGGGCTGGAGGAGGGCCGTTAGCAGTGGAAATCGCGAAAGCCGGTTATTCAGTACTTCTCCTAGAAGCCGGATCAGACCTCTCCGAAGATCCATTGTATCAAGATCCCGACAAAGCTACGGAGGCGAGCAACGATCCAAGGACAAGATGGGATTTCTTCGTGAAACACTCCAATGATTCTGAGAGGGAATTGAAATATGAGCATACGACCTGGCGTACCACCAACGGCTCTTTATATGTTGGATTAGATCCTCCGAGAGAAGCCCACCACCTAGGCGTTTGGTACCCAAGAGCAGCAACTCTGGGTGGATGTGCAATGCACAACGCCGCCATTCTCCATATGCCGAGTGATGATATTTGGAATTATATAGCTAATATCACCGGTGATGATTCGTGGAAGGCTTCTGAAATGAGAAAGGTTTATGAAGAGATCGAGAATTGTAATTATTTACCGAAAGGTTCGGCAGGCCACGGATTTTCAGGTTGGCTTCAGACTAACCAAAATGATGGTTCCTGGTTGAACAATGCCACCGACGGGGCTACAGTCCTGAAAGCCATAGCGGAATTAACTGGTTCAACAGGAAACAACACTGGATCCGCAATATCAGATGCCGAACTAAAAGCACTGTTAAATAGAGACATCAATGGAGTTGAGCCCAACCGCGACCAGATGACAGGCGTTTTCGCCATGGCTACTCATACTGACTCGGTTGGCCGGCGTTTCAGTCCAGCGAATTATATTAAGAAGGCGTTTGAGGAGAATCCAGACCTCCCACTTACAGTCCAGCTCAACGCATTTCTAACAAAGATCTCGTGGGATCAGCTGCAGGGTCCTCCCGCCGTTATGTCGGTAGACTACGTCGTCGGTCCTAGCGCGTACAAAGCTGACCCTCGGTATGACTCGAGCCGAAACACCACTGCTGGTTTTAGCTGGGTCGGTAAAGAATTGATCATCTCTGCAGGGGCTTTTAATACTCCTCAAATTTTGAAACTTAGTGGCGTTGGTCCGGCGGAGGAACTCATGAAGCACAACATCACCGTGGTGGCAGATGTCCCTGGTGTTGGCGAGAATCTTGGGGATAATTACGAGGGCGGCGTCTTGTCCCTCGCATCAAAGCCGTTTGAGGGTTTTGGTAAACCCTATGCTGTGCAGTTGAAAACGTCTGCTTCGACGCGAAATCGTGACATATTTTTATGGTAAATTTACCTCAGAACGAACATACACCATCTACTGTAAGAGATAGCTAACAATCCAACTTCATTAGGCCGATGAACTCTGCATTTGAGGGCTTCTGGCCCGGGTATCCCTCGAACCGTGGCCCAAGCGCGTTTACTCTTCCGTTTGTCCTTATGGATTCGCGTAGCTCAAATCGGGGCACGGTCACCCTACGTTCTACAGATCCATTCGAACAACCCGAGATAAACTTTCGATTCTTCGAAGGGGATAGCGACGAGGACTTGCAAGCTATGCTCGAGGCTGTCAAATTTGACCAGAAGATCAAAAGCTTGCTCGGAAGTTCCGGACTGGCCCCTTTTGAAGAACTTCATCCTTGTACAAGTGAAGGTAAATGCACTGACCAAGATATTAAGGAGTATCTTAAGTTGCAGGCTTACTCACACCATGCGACTGGAACATGTGCAATCGGCAGCGTATTGGACTCAAGATTCCGCGTCAAGGGAGTAAACCGCCTCCGTGTGGTTGACGCATCAGTCTTTCCTAAACCCCCTGGTGCATTCCCCGTTCTCCCTACGTTTATGATATCGAAGAAGGCAGCTAAGGTCATACTAGAGGATGCTGACGGGATGAATTAAATATAAGGATCCATATTTCCTCATGTGGAGAAAGCGAGAATCAAAAAATCGAAACTTGTGTGACGTTCTAGACAATTACTTTTAAGAATAAATGCAGGGCTAGCTACCTCCTATGCTACCCTATTTATACACTCGTTCGATAGATAGCTAGAACTTACTCTCCTAGTTATACAATATACTATTACCACCCTTATACAATACCCCCACCCTTCAGTGACCCCTGATACGGCGCGTGGCGCCGTTGTCCCCGAGCCCCTACGAGGCCCGTCACCCCCGTACGAACCGTAACAATCACCATTAAATGCAAGATTGCCCACCCGAACTCACTCGTAAATTCCTAGGTATGCAGGTATGGGTGGCTACATAAGTCCTTGCTACCTAAACAGCCGGTTCCAAGTTTGGGCTAGAGGGCAGCTCGGACAGGATACCTGCCATCGAGTCACTTTTTATTATACTCGTCCGCTGGGACATCGGTATCGTGCACCTAGTACAAATGGTCAGGCTTGCCAGCTTCACCTATCTTGAACTCGACCTTCCAGAAGCTCGGTCCTTGATCGGTACCCACCCATCGACCACTTCACGACGGTTCCTCGCGTGGCTGCTATATCTCAACTTGACAAGCCTGATCCCGTAAAATGCGCTTATATTAGGCTACCTACCTGTATCTATCATTACTGGGAGAAAGAAGCAGGGTAATTCAGCATAAACCTAGGTAGGTACTTAATAAAGAAAACATGGGGCTGGTATTTGCGTGATAATAGGGGGCCCATATCCAGACGGGACTTAACCCTAACCCTAACCATTGATCCAATTCACCCAAACGACCCTACCTGACCTATTTTCTAATGATTACCCAGGTACCTCACCAAAAACGCGTCCGGTACGTTGACCTATATTTCGAGGATATCGCCAACGCAACGAATACCGCGTAGAGCCGTCTAGCTGGGAGGTTGCCGAGGTTATCGGGGTCGATAAGGCGACCAGGGCCGTCCAATACGTGTGGCCGAAATGAAAGAAAATGCAAGCCCACAGCGATTTGGTCTTGGAAATGGCGTTGGCTGCGTCGGTCACGTGTACGAATCGGGTTAGACCCCTTTGATATTCGAACCTCATTCTTTATCGACAACCCGAATGAAGAATGAATGAAGGGAGGAGACTTGGTTTCTTTGATAGTTGGAAGGCACGAAACGAGACTGAGGTTAGAGTTTAGCAAAAAGAAGCAGTTGGAAGGCAAAACGATAGGGGCATCGTAGACTCTTTTTTTTATCATGGGGATATACATCCTATATTAGCGTAGCACCTATAGGAAGGTGCAACCGATAGCTTGACTCTTGCTAGATAGCTTCAGTCACCAAGTCTTTCCCTTTTCATCATCTTTTTCTACCGATCGTGGAAAACAACGTCCTGGCAGCAATTTCAAACCCCTCCCGTATGACGAAGCCCAACTAATAGAAATTAAGGGGGTTTGGACAAAACAGCAGCACCAGGTAATCATCCGAATAGTAAACGAAATAGAGGGTAGAGGACTGGACCGAAGTCAAGCTTTGAAAGAAAAAAGAGTGTCCCTATGTCAGGATTCTAGATGAGACAGCCAGAACAAAGGATATGTTCTGTATATATAGCCGCAGGCTCCCGTATGCAGGTTAGAGTTTCTCGCGGAACAACGAAGTTTTTTCCATGCTGTTTGGTCCCACCTCATGACACCTGACCTCAGTTGTCAGAGAACCCTTGATGTATGTTAGAAGCTGCTGCTTCGCTGCTATAGGTAGTTATCAAATAACATAGTCAGAATAAATGACGAATAGAAATATATCATCAAGTGTCGTGATCCCCCGTACCCCTGTCCCTATTTCCATCCTTTACGGATATCATCGGGAACTCTAATCCAATTACCTCCCATATTAGTATATCTAGCAAGCTCAACGTGTCTCGTCACATTTATACCAGAAATACTGCTTTCAAGCTGCCCAGCCGAAACGCCAGCACTTATTTGAGGACTAGGGTGAATACTGCCACCGCTGTTCCACTTGCTATCCTTGCTATCGATATAGGTTGGTGAATTAATCGAAGACGGTCTGCATATTGCCATAATGTGTCGAAATAATGGCCAGTATGTCGGTATTGATGTAGCAAGAATGCCAGCCATAAGCTCAATAAGTGAAAGAAGGCTCATACGTATGTTATCATCTATAAAAAACGTTAATACCATAACTATTCGGTTTACTAGGTGTCGAAAGCGACTTACAGCTAGGATCACCAGTTGTGTCAAAATCCAAGGAGAATGCAAGGCGAACAATAGAGACGATACAGGCGCTTCCACCCATACCGAAGGTGAAAATCAGGAGTCTCTTTTTCTGCTTGGAGGTGTGGAGATGTAAAACCATTGGGATAGGAGAAAATAATATGATAAAATCGTTAATTATATTGATAACTCCGGTAAGAAGCATATACAATCCGTAATTTAAACAGAAACCCTCTTTCATTGTGACATCCCAATAATACTGGATGGGAATGCATTCGAGGATGTTGACGAGAATTGATGCTATGTGAAAACCAATGAGCACCAAGGCGAATACCCATAGGAATCCATGGAACCTTCTCGATGGGAAGATGTTGCCATATAACCTAAGAATGCCGAGTTTTAGGAATCCTAAAGACGTGGAATATGATACTTCATCGACGATTTTCCAAGTATTAAGCAAGCGCATGTCCGTAACCAGGATAACGTGACGCCCTCCTCCGTATTTGGTTATCTTGTTTTGTTATAGTTAGTAGGAGTTAGTTTAGGTATTTTGGTCGATCATGTTTAGTTACCATGCCTAGCCCGATGCTGAATTGCGCATAGAAGACCCAACCTATCAATAGTAGAATATCGCTTTGTGTTAAACGGAACTTGCGCGATACAAGATACTGCGAATAGAGACGCAGAAGAATGAATACAATAGATGCGATACCGCAAATAGAGACACAAATAATTATATCTGGCACGAGGCTTTCGTCACTGTGAGCTTTCATAAAAGCTATCTTCTCCTTTGACGGTGGCGCGGCCATATTGACGTCTAGTGCTTATAACGGGGGAGGGATTGAGAGTAGGTAGAACACTCATATCTTGGTTCACATGGCATAGGAGGAGTTCTCCAAATGATATAGGCGACAGCTTGAGTGCGGCTTGAAATTCTCAGAGTACCTAATGTTGGTAACCAGGTTGAATACCAGTAAGCAAGGAGGGTTATATTAAATGGGGGCGCCTGTGTATTTTGTGCTAAACTTACTACCGTGCTACCTCGTATGCAAGTTTCTCACATCACTAACATGCATATGTTAAGTTCAATATGACCGTTATTCTAAGTCGTGTTAAGGTAGATGGTCGTCTCCAACGACTACATAATTAGATTTTATGCAACTACTTTTGAAAGTGACTTCGAGGCGTTCGGTCCTGCATAGACGGATTCCCATTGGTTAAACCAATTAACTATCCACCTAAGGAAGCGATCGCGTTGCACGTTGTAACTTAGGTATGCTACCACACCATTCAATATCGTATATGATACGTGCTATAATCTTTGGCCCCCTACATGAAAAGTATGTAATATCACATCCCACCAACGAATCAGTAACTAATAAGCTATCAATTAACGCTCTGGTTTTACGAACAACGAATGCAATATTGGGGGCTCATTTATATATTTATATATAGAAATTTGTGAGGTGTGTAGTACAAGTATAAATTTACTGAGGGGGTTAGCTATAAGCCGTCGGATGTACAATACGGCTGGCTTGACACTATCTTACGATTTTAATAAACAGCTTTCTAAATCATATAATGCTTATCTCCTTATTGTTCTACGCCACGCCTCTGCTGCAGTAATATATTCCTAGGTGTAGGATTTAAAGCTTGCAATGAGGCTTGTACTTTGGTGCTTTGCAACATCCTAACGGAGTGTAAGATATATCAATATCGTAGGTAGCTAGTAAATTATAAAACATGTACTAGGGATGTCTTAACCTATCGAAAGACACTCGGCGTGTAATAGATAAGGGCAAGTGTCTACATGTGTTGCGACCATTTCCATAGTGCTACTAAATCAAAAGTTCGTTAGTACCTATCTTGAACAGTAGACAGGAGTGGGGTATTGTACACTAGTAATATAAAACCCAAGATAATTTATAGCCGCTGCGGTGACGACTATGGATACCTATACTATAAGTATTTAGCTTTTACATAACCATGGAAATATATCAATTCTCGACTTGCTTCACGGGGGGTTGGTATTCAAAATAGCTAGCCCTACGGACAGCAATTGCTTATGTCTGTTCTTTTCGCTGCATCTTTCCGTTGGTCCAAAGTCTTTAACATTTCTTCACATTTTGCCTTGATCCTTGCCTAGCCGTTACTGCTGAAATGAACTCTGAAACCCTTTCCCCCGCCGCCACCCCAGAGCCTTGAGCTAGATCTGTCACGAGGTGGAACGAAACAGCATGGAAACAACTTCGTTGTTCCGCGAAGAACTCTAAACTAACTACGAGGGTCTTACGTCTATACATATTGAACAGGTCCATTGTTCTAGATGTCTCATCTAGAATCCTGACAGGCTTACTTGGAGCGCTGGGTACGACTCCAAATGCCCGATTCCATGTATTAAACGGCTGATGGCAGTACTAAGCACGCCGAGAATGAGGATAGGGACGACCCAATGAAGAGATTTAATATAGTTTCAGACAGTAATTGTGGCCCCGAAGAAGGTACACTCGAGTGATTCTTATACGTAGTGTTGGGGACAGCTTTCACATGGAGGGTAGTTCGGCCCCGTACGAGCTGAATAAACTACATGAGCATCGTCCCCGACACTTGAAATTTAAATTTGAGCATGTACTATCTTTGGATATACCTAAAGAACGAATGGTAAATATACAAAGGAAAAACCTCATATCATCTGGGAGAGAGGTACATATATGGTTAGCTACCACATACGCTACCTGAGTATGGAAAGTTTTAATATAGAGTAAATTGACCTTAATCAAGTACCTAATATATCGATTACGTAAACTACCATCTGTTTTAAAGTGTTTATAAATTTATATTATTGATATTAAGTCTAAAAGCACATGTAACTTATCTCCGCCTTGATCCAAAACCTCGTCTACCGAGCACAATCAATAGACCAACAAGCAAGAGAGTAACAATGACGCCAACAATAATACCAACGACGGCCCAAGTGTCAAGATAAGTGCCCTGTGCTAATACAGGTTCTTGACGCTTATTATCCTGCAAATTAGTCATGATGTTGTTTTCGACTAGTAATGGTAGAGCTAAGACCTCTACATCAGAAGCCAGAATCAAGCATAATAAGATAGGATACATTTTTATGATTTGTTTATAGTCACCGTGTACTATCTATCCTGATACAAGACTATAGAGTTGAAGCTTACGGTAGATAGCGAATAGGTATTTATATATCTAATATTTCGCAATCATCAATAATAATCTTTGTCAATCGGGGAAGATTTTGTTCTACCGACCCTTTGTGTATAGAGTGGAACACAAAAGCGAGTTGTCGATTGTTAATCGAAGATATTTTATGTATAATGGTATAACCATAGCCATATTAAGAGTGATATTTTGACTCTCGGCTCTTTGTCCTTTGTCGAAGCATAATTATATTGTGACTTCGAAGGCAATCCAGGGGTCCAAGAATATGTTGACAAAGTGCCGATTCTATCGCAAGTGCATTGTCACTAGAAGAAATTTCCAAGAATGAAAACAATTAAGTATGACTAACGACTTGATTTAGGTGCCTAACTATAAGCATGCTAATGGATTTTGATGCTTCGTTCACGACTCACTCTTTCAGTAGTACCTTTTAACAGACGTAACTGCGTTAGAATCCTATACTTAGCGACCTTAAAAGTCTATCTATATATTTCTTGCCAATATAGTTCTCTTTTTCCCTTCCATTCTACTCCTCAACACTATCCCCCTTACATCAATACATTTTCTAGCCCTGCCTTAACCAATCGTCAAATTCTAGTAATCCTTACTATGAAGGCTTCCTGTTTCATCCTCGCCGGCGTTTTCGCTTGCCACGCCATCGCAGATGGTGGCTACGCGAAAAATTGCCGAAATATGACGCTTGTCGACCTGGATGATCCTCATGTCGGCCTGAAGGCATCTTGCAAGGTTGGAAATAAAGACCAATGTTCAATCCTTGATCTATGGCAATGTTATGGAACTGACAATGGCATACTGAAACCTCAAGACAAGTAAGTGATTCCTAGAATCCTTTATCTATCCGGTCGTTAAAAAATTGAGAATAAAATACTGACTAGACGGCCTAACCTAACTCAGGGGTAACCTCCCTAGATGCCGATCATGTAAACTTGACGGCACGGTTTTAGAATGTGAGTGCCGCACTGATCGAAAAGGGCGCCATCACACCAGCTCTGTAGATACGAGTAAGTAACCTACTTTGAATAAATACCTGTGTTCAGGCTAACAGCAGTTTTGCAGACGATCTTATTGTCAACGACAACGGAGTCCTCAAATGCTTCGGCAATAGAGCCACCACGCCTGATAACTGTGCCCAAAAACAATCAAGTGGATGTGGTAGTAACCGCTCCCTTGTTACTCTAGGATATGCCCTATCTTTCTGCGGTCTTGCCCTCATCTGGGTTTGAGTCTCTTGCATTTGCCTTGGATACCTTACGATTGCCATGTCACGGGCTTGTCACTAAGTCAAGGGGAGTCACAAGGAATAGAGTAGCATTACAATAATATCTTAAGCGCATATTTCCATTAGTTAGTACCTAATTACATCCAAGTTTGTGACATTGATATTCTAATTTCTATTAACCTACGTATTCCTTTCCATAATCTCGCTCCATAGTGCGATATAATATGATTCCTAGGTACATACCTAGGTACGTTACTCTCCTGTCTAGCGCTCATACCATATCCTTAACTGCCGCAAAGCTAATTCGTAGTGTTAAAGTCTAGGCCTACTTATATCAGTAAATCAGGTCTTCTTAAAGAGACTTAACAGATGCCATTCTACATAGGAATATTGTAAAGAATTTAGCCAATCACAATTGAACGAGCCACCTACTTAAGGAAAAAGCTTCCACGATACCTGGGTGCCTGCAAAATCTCCTCATCCTTATGTACAGGTAGTAATGCAAGGCATAAATGTGTTTTAAATAAAGTGATGTTAATTGTAAATTACCAAAATTTCTTTCTACGTAAATTACCCCACAGAACAAGTGTATACACCTGGCCACCAAAATTACTAGTAAAATGACATGGTTACTTTTTATTTTATTAATTTTACAAAAGGTTTAAATTTATTAACAATATTAATAAATATATTAATATATTTTTATATATTAAAAGTTTTATAATTAAAACGAATTAATTAATATTAATTTTATTAAAATGTAACCGTATATAATTAAATTATTATAAAAGTAATTTATAAATAAAAAAATATAATTTATAAATAATAATATATATTTTATATTTTTTAATTATAATAATATATTTAATAATAATTATTTATATAAATTAAATTAATTTAATAATATTATAATTATATAATAATACCGTATTTTAATTAAAATATTAAAAAATGATAAAAAATAAATAAATAAATAAATAAATAAATAAATAAATAAATAAATAAATAAATAAATAAATAAATAAATAAATAAATAAATAAATAAATAAATAATTAATTAATTAATTAAATAAATAAATAAATAATTAATTAATTAAATTTAATAAATTTAATTAAATTAATTAAATCAATTAAATCAATTACATTAATTACATTAATTATATCATTAAAAATATCATTAATATAATTTTTTTAACGTTAAAATTAATATGTATCGGCCGTGTTTTAAAAAAGTTATAAGGCAAAAAGTGGCCATGTCATTTTACTAGTAATTTTAGTGGCCAAGTATATATACTTGTTCTGTGGGGTAATCTACGTGGAAGGGCTGGCATGGTAATCTACAATTAACATCACTTTTTAAATAAAGAAACGGCCAGTAATTAAGGATTGATCCGAGATACTTCCAAACAGGAGGGCTCCCCCCTTATTTCTAAGTATTTCGAACATTCATAACTTTTCATAAAAGACATCCCTTTACAACATTCTGTGAGCCATATGATTGTATTGCCACTTGGCTTGGGACTTCGGTTCTCGCCCTCTTCCTTACCCTAGTGTTTGTTAAGCACGCCGATATGAATAGGAAGATCACATCGACAGCACGCGAATGTTTAGGCATTGGGAGAAGAACCGATATACTCCAAACGGCAATGAGGAGTAAGACTTGGATACGTCGTCGGCAAGCATGGTAGTCTAGGCTTGTTTGGATAGTCGCTCCTAAATATACCTTCATCGTTATCGATGGTGTAATTTACTGTTTCCTTCTGTCTTCGAATGCGGCATTCAATTATATGCAAAGAGCAACGCAATTTGTTATATTTATTTAGGAGATATCTACGTGGACATTTTGGAAAAGTATTCCGTTAGCACCCACAGACTTTATAATTAGGAGATAGTCTACTGTTGCTGTTAGACTCCTTCTTAAACTAATTGATTCAATTAATCAAAAACATAACGGTTAGTCCATGTGCGCTAGTGAATGAAGTTTAAACGGGGCTATAAATAGCGTGAGGAATCCGCGATCTTGGTGCAATGCGATTGCGATTTTAGGTCACCACCTCCGAAGTTCGGCATCTGTCGGCTATACTGTATTACATTACACAGGTACACCACATTATACATACATACAACCAAACCACCGCCTCAAGCTACAGCAAAGATATAACTGACAATCTTTTTTCACCATGTCGTCGCCTCCTACCGTTCTTTTAATTGGGAACTTAGCCCACACAAACGAAGAATGGAAGTCCCTCAGTAGCAAGTACACACTCCTTGAGTTCCGCAAGGGAACGCGAGAGCAGTTTCTTGAGAACTGCCGAAATGGAACTTACGCCGCGGTCAGCGGATGCTATCGGTCTAACGTCTCTACCGCAATAACGGGGCCTTTCGATCGTGAGCTCGTTGCAGCGCTACCGGAGTCCTGGAAATTCATCGCGCACAACGGCGCGGGCTACGACAACATTGACGTAGCGGCGTGCAGCGAGCGCAAGATTGCTGTGTCCTCCACCCCCGTGGCTGTTGATGATGCTACCGCTGACGTCGGCATATTCCTTATGTTGGGTGCTTTGCGATATGTGCACGAGCCGCTGATTGCGCTACGCCAGGGCCGCTGGAAGGGGAGGGTGCAGCTAGGTCACGACCCTCGCGGCAAGTCCCTTGGAATCTTAGGAATGGGTGGGATTGGACGCGCAATGGCAGACCGTGCGCGCAGTTTCGGGATGAATATCATTTATCACAACCGACGGCAGCTGGATCCGTCTCTGGAGAAAGGAGCGAAATACGTGTCATTTGACGAGTTACTGGCTCAGTCAGACGTGCTATCCCTTAACCTAGCTCTGAACGAAAACACCCGACACATAATCTCGGCGCCGGAACTAGCCAAGACGAAAAAGGGTGTCGTAATTGTAAATACGGCGCGTGGAGCGCTGATCAACGAGGCTGACCTGGTGGCTGCGCTAGAATCGGAACACGTCTCGGCAGTAGGTCTCGATGTATTTGAGAACGAACCGGAGATCCATCCTGGATTGGTGAAGAATGACCGAGCGTTTTTGCTCCCTCATCTTGGGACAACTACCGTCGAGACTCAGCGAGAGATGGAACTTCTCGTGTTGAGAAATCTGCAAGCTGTTATTGATGAAGGAAAGATACTGACTTTGGTAGGGGAACAAAAGGGGTTGGATTGGGTGCCTAAGGAGGCAGATTTATGATTGCCTTAGGTATGTTGATGTAGAATCTAGAAGACTATAAGATAAATATAGATAATTGCATCATACGGCGAACTTTAATTCGACTTTCAGATTAAGGTTATACCTTCAATTACCTAATCTAAGGGAATAGCGATGCAAGTGATGAGGGCATATTTAAGATCTCTACTAGATAAAGTGGAGTCGTGAGATTCTTACTCAATCAACATCATTCAATCCCAACTTCATTATGAGATGAAAGTTCTACTTCCTTCCGAAGATCGCGATAATATCATTTTTCTCAAAGACGCTGGCAACATCCAATGCGCTCCTCCCCTTAGCATCCTCTTTCAACGGATCTAGCCCTTTAGCAATGAAAGCCTCAAACATTGCCTTATCATGACCCTCTCCCGTATAGTATGTCTTTTCTCTCCTAGCAATCACATGTAACGCCGTCTCGAGCTCTTTATTTACCGCGAAGATGGCAACACGGCTATCGCGCGGGAAAAGCTTATCGTAGTGAAGAAGATGGCATTCTCCAGGATGCTCCATGCGTCGGTCTCTATCCTTGGATAATAGATACGTAAAAAGGGGGGTGTTACCCGCATTGTCAGCTACATCGATAGGCCCTAGGAACCTTTACCAGAGAGCTAAGCATTGATCAAAATAGTCTTCAGGTAGCTCTATGTCTATGCGTCCGGAGCTGAGCGGTTTGCGGCGCGTTTTTAGACACTGGGAAGCTATATTATGAAGTACTGTGAGACCGTTCGGGTCAGGGTCCATACTGGCGCCTTTAGAGAGCAGCAGGTCGCAAACCTTAGGTCGTAGGATACCTACGCAAAGCGTAGTGAAACGGCGAAAACCCATTCTGTTCCAACCCTACGGGAAGAGTTTCTTCTAGAGTAGATATATCCACTGGGCCATCTGCAATAAAAGAGGCTTCCACTTGGTCCATCGTAAGCTTTGCAACTAGGAATAAGCCTTGAGACATTTTTGCTACCATATCTATGACCTGCTGTTTAATTTCTTGTGCATTATCGGTTTTAGGAAGTTTATCAAAACGATGGTGTAGATACGCTGCTATATCGGCATCCACAAGACGCTGCTGGAGGCTAATGTGAACGATCGACGAGTCTCTCAAGGCACTTTGCAGATGCTGCTTGGGCCTACTGGTGATGAGCAGTTTCAAAGAGTGAGGACGACAGGTGGCCAAGCTATTAAGCCTATCAAGAAGCGGCCTGTTTCCAGGAGTCATCTCGTCCATCTCGTCCAGGGCATCAGCAATACAGAAACATTTCGGGACAGATGATACTCCATCAAGAAAAAGCTGAAAGAGTTCGTTGTCCGAAGTCTCTACCAAGCTTGTCTTTAGGCGTGACTGGAGAGAGAACTGTAGCTTAGGAGAGTAGGGCAGAAGCTGGGCAAGCCAATCTTGAATGAGAGCACGCGGTGAGAAATTGGCTGCGACGATATTTCGGAAAAACATGAAGAGGACAGGACAGTCCTCAGATGTGCGCAAATGATTAATAACCGAAGCCGCCATGACGCTTTTCCCTGCGCCAGCAGCTCCCTTTATCCAAAGGCTGCCGTGCTCTGAAGAGTCATGCCATTTCTTATACTCATCAGTCTCGCAAATCCAAAGCCCGGTTCCGGGAGCTTGGGATGAGAGATGACGGCCGAATTCACCAGATTCGGCTAGGTAGTCGGTGGGCTTAAGCCAGTTGCGTATTTCTTCCAATTCTTCGGGGCTCAACGAGGTTTCTTCGTGATTGACGATCTCATATTCGTCATATTCGTCTGCTATGCTGGATGGACCTGCCATCTCGAAGGACAATTTATATTTAATATTTTTTATGCCGTAAATATGTCGAAAAGGCGAATCACACTCATCCATATCCTTTTATATACGTCTTCTGCGGCACAGCCACGTAGGACGTTAGTAAAGCAGGCAACAATAGCTCATCCATAGTGGGACCTCATCCAGCTGTCCAGCTATGTTATTGGCTAAAGTCTTCTTCTAAGACACGTACTCGGATACAATGTCGAAGGGCCACAGTGATATCCAAAGCGCAAGTATGCTTTACTCTCGGTAACTATAGGAATCGTTGGTAGTCTACCCGAGTGATTCTATCTCGTATGTACGGATTGCCTTCACAAGGGATACTAAATTGATTGTTCGGTTCGGCTCAACGTAAATCCAGCCCCTCTCTCAGGGGCCTGGTTGATATTACATGACGAGATTAGATAAACCCTGAATACCTATGTAGGTAGCTACCAGTTATTTTACATAACACTCGATCACCTAGATTGATACCCCAATATCATTATCAGTAGTCCTCTGAAATTACTTTATAATAATACGGCACTCAGAGGTACCGTCTCTAGGCTATACATATAAAGTCTATGGGTTGGTCATGTAATACAAAAAGGACACAAGTTTAAGGGTTCTCAAATAACGAGTTCAGAAATATCGCAAACCAAGACAAGGTTGCAGTAACTAACTACCAGTTATGTATGGCCTTCAACACCTGCTTTGAAGCACACCGAGGTCTTCTAAAACTCGTCTACGGTTTACATATCAGACCCCTATCTGCAGCATTCCCAGATCCAATCATCCCCCTGAACGCTTATCAGTTCCCCTCATCACTAGTTACCTAGCATAGCCAACCCCTAGTAATATTATAGCCATCAAAGCATTTGCTATCGAGTACTATAAATAGCATGTACCCTTTCTCCAACCATCCCCTTATTCGTTGTTTCTTAGAAACGTAGTAGCCCATACAATGTCTCTCGTTCCTCGTATACTCATTGCGAACCGCGGCGAAATTGCCGTACGGTGTATCCAAGCGTGCAAACAGCTATCGTTCCCATGCGTCTCTATTTTTACCACGGCGGATGCTAGTTCGCTTCATGTGCGCCTTGCTGATTCGAGCGTCCTGCTTGAAGAAGAAGGGCCTCGAGCATACACAAATATGTAAACTTGGCTTATACTATGCTCATACCAACATCACTAATAAAGCAATTGCAGTGATGCGATCCTTGAGATTTGCCAGAAGCAAGACATCAACGCCATCTTTGTTGGGTACGGGTTTCTAAGCGAAAATGCGGAATTTGCTCGTCGGGTTCACGATGCAGGCATGATCTTCATAGGCCCTGATAGCGAAGCAATCTATCAAATGGGCTTGAAACATGTAGCGAGAGGCCTGGCCACTGCCGCAGGTATCCCTGTTATTCAAGGCTCTGGCTTATTGAGGAATGCAGCGGAGACGCTTGAAATAGCACAGAAGATAGGCTTCCCGGTCAGCCCCTATTCTTCTATATTATTTGGTTATGATGCCATCAATACCGATCCGATGGTAAAGTCTTACGAGTTGGTTCGTTTATTAACTTCAAGCCTGCTTGATTTAGGTCATAGTAAAAGCTTCTGGTGGCGGCGGCGGTATGGGTCAATATATTTGCGAGAGCGAGAACGACGTTCCGAAAGCATTTGCCAATGTGGAGAGCCGCTCGAAAGAACTTTTCGGCGATACGGGAGTCTTTTTAGAGAAATACTATGGCTCCAGCCACCACATCGAGATTCAAGTATGTTTAGCTGATTGATTCAATTTTCAGCCAGTAACCGTCCTAATTGCCACGCTCAAGGTCTTTGGAAACGGGACAGGCGAAGTGGTAGATTTTGGCGAACGAGAATGTAGTATTCAAAGACGCCGCCAAAAGGTAGGTCTGTTTATCAACACCCTTCTAAGTATCACATCCTGATCACCGGTATCTTCATATTAGGTGATAGAAGAGTCTCCTAGTCCGTATCTAGTTAGCCGGCCCGAGTTAAGGAGTCGTCTTATCTCCTCCGCCTTGACTCTCGCAAGATCTATCAACTACTCTTCAGCTGGAACTGTAGAGTTTCTCGTCGACGATAAAACGGGCGACTTCTTCTTTTTGGAGATGAATACCCGTTTGCAAGTCGAGCACGGCGTCACGGAACTTTGCTACGGTGTGGATCTTGTCGCTTTGATGCTACAGCAGGCCAAGCATCAACTGTCCAAAGAATCCGGAATTCCTTCTGACGAGCTTCTGAGGATACGAGCAGAGGCGGCCCCGAAAGGCTCCGCAATCGAAGCCCGGGTATGCTGTGAGAACCCAGCTGATTCTTTCCTACCTAGCTCCGGTTTTGTCCAGTCAGTTGTTTGGCCTAATCAACACGCTCGGGTGGATACATGGATACAGCTTGGCACATTTGTTAGCCCCTATTTCGGTAAGTGAAGCTCAAGTTCCATTCAAACTTCATCTGACACGGAGCTAGACTCCCTGTTGGCCAAGGTAATTGTACATGGTGCTACAAGAGAAGAATCAATTGCGACTATGCGAAAAGCCTTGGATACCTCAGAAGTCGGCGGGCTTGTGATGAACTTGACAATGCTGAAGTCGATAATTACTTCGACAGGTGAGTAGAGCTATAACATCATCTCCAAGTCTATCTTCAACTAAATTATTAAATAGAATTCTCCAGAGGAACAACCCTTACGACATTCCTAGATACACAATTCACCTTCCATCCTACGGGCATCCAAATTGATGATCCAGGTGTTTTCACCACCGTCCAGCAAGCTTGTAACAGGACACGCAAAGGTTATGGAATACCAACGAGTGGACCAATGGATGACTTGGCTGCGACTAGTACGTTATACTGATCGATGAATGGGAACTAGCCCAACTATATAGCCAAACCACCGCTGACGTTGCTACAGTTGCCAATTTGCTCGTCGGGAACTCGGAGGATATAGAATGTCTCGAAGTCACGGCTCGTGGACCCAAGCTCAAATTCTTTAGCTTAAGTGTGATAGCTATTACTGGCTCACCGTTTTCCGTGGAGGTGAACGGAAACGTTAAGCAGATGTGGTCCAGGATTATTATGAATCAGGGCGATGTACTAAAGATAGGAGCATCCGCCAGTCCGGGAGGCCGATGCTACATTGCGATCCGAGGAGGATTTCCAGGGGTGTAAGTAATTCCAGAAAGGTTACTGACTTGACCCGTTAACACAACTTAGGCCCGAATGGCTTGGATCCAAGTCCACCACACCGAACCTCGCCCTGGGCGGTATACAAGTGAGTATACTCATCACCAAAGGAGCTCATATGATTACTAAAATCGATGAAGGGTCGACAACTACGACGTGGTGACCATATCGAACTAGTCCATATCGAAAAATCCGATCTACCTGATGCGTATCAACTCCCATCGGACTTAATTCCTCCCACCACTGTGACAGATATCTATGTGATGCACGGTCCACACGATTCCGACGACTACATCACAGAAACCGGCAGACAAATTCTCTACTCGACCGAGTGGACTGTGGACCATAATTGCAACCGAACGGGGATACGCCTAATTGGTCCACAGATTGAGTGGGCACGAGAAAACGGAGGGGACGGCGGTAGTCATCCAAGCAATATTATCGACTATCACTATCCATCGCCAGGGGGGATTAACTGGACAGGTGATACCGGCGTGATTTTCCCGCAAGATTCTCCTGGACTCGGCGGCTTTCTTTCCTCCTCTACGGTTGTCTCCGCAGATCTATGGAAACTAGGAAGACTCAAACCTGGCGACAAGACGAGGTTGACGCCGGTATCTTACAGTTCCGCTCGGAAGATAGCTAGCCAGAAGGCGAGTTTCATCGGTACAGTTGCAAAGCATATATCTAGCGGCATTCTAGAACAAGAGCATGCGCTGTCTCTTTTGGAGATAAAGGAAAAGCATCTAAGGCCAGATGCAATATTGCAAGTAGTTTCGAGTGGCCATGGGGGACCGAGACTGACATTACGCCAAGTATGTTCTTCGGCACGGTGGAAGAGCTCAAATTTGCTAATTCATACCGTTATATTTAGGGCGGCGACCGCTTTATTATCGTCAATGTCGACGTCTCTGAAGAAGCAGGCCTCGAGACCTCAGTAGCAGCAAATAATCTGGCCAGAGCCATCCAGAGCCGTAACATCCCGGGGACTTTTATTCACATTAGCATTAATTGTTAGTATACTCTTTGGACGATAACGGCTTGGTAACATGGCTGATTCTTTTGATAGCCATCACTGTTGAGTACGAGCCGGGCATAATTTCCCAGCCAGATGTAGTTCTCTTAATCAAGGAAGCCCATCAACAAAGCAGCAATATCGAGAAGCCTTTGGCAGCGCGTCGCTTTCGCCTCCCTATTGTCTTCGATCATCCTTCGGTCCGCGAAGCGGAGAGTCGTTATACCACCTTGCAACGCAATAAAGCTGCCTATGTCCCAGATAACGTCTCTTATGTGCAAGAGAATAACGGGCTTGCCTCCCGTAGTGATGTTTTCGAGATCCTTCTCAAGACGCGATTTCTCGTCGTCACTGTCGGCTTTATGTCAGGATTGCCACTCTTATGGCCTCTCGATCCTATGGCGCGCCTAACGTCTCAGAAATATAACCCAACGCGTATCTCTACACCCCCTGGTACAGTGGGCCTTGGGGGTGGTATGTTCTGCATATATCCAGCTGACCAGCCTGGTGGTTATATGATGCTTGCCAAGTCAATTCCAGTCTGGGACACGTACGCCTTACGGCCAGGCTTCAGGGAAGCGAAGCCGTGGCTATGCGAGCCATTTGACCTAGTGGACTTTTACGAGGTGAATCTCGATGAGTACGAGGAAATTTCAAGGCAGTTTGAGGCCGGCGTATATAAGATACAGGTTGAAGAAACTGTATTTGATTTCCAAGCCGAACTTGCTAAGGATCAGGAGAAACGCAATCTACCAGAGACGCTCGAATTTCGCGCCAAGCAGGGAGCAGCAGAAGAACTTATGCGTGTCCGCGAAGAAAAGCTACTATCAGAGTGGCAGCTGGACCAGGAACGGAATCATGCCAGCGCTCAAGAGATAACTGACGTAGGGTCAGGAGTAGTGACGGTCTCGTCGCCTCAGATGGGAAAGGTGTGGAAGATTCAAGTTAATCGCGGTGATGTAATAGAGCAAGAGAAAGTGATTGTTATACTTGAAGCCATGAAAATGGAGATTCCAGTCATAGCAGAGGAATCTCATCATGGTTTCGTAGTTAAGGAAGTTCTGGTTCAAGAAGGAACGTTAGTATCATCCGGGACTTTGCTTGTTCTCCTTCAGAAGCCTGATTAAATCGGGTTATCTGCAGTTACGGGTCGGAAATGTCTAGGTACATAGGTGATGCATCCTTCGCTCATACAATCAGGGAATTATACGTGTTAAGGGATAAGTGGAATCTCTAATGTGTTAACGAGTCCAACTACTCCACGTGGAGAACATCTGGATATCGGTAACTTCAGCAACTGGGTACCTATTTACCCTCTAATCTTGTACGATTGCTCCTAGATATTTTAATTCACCTTTGTTTACTCCTAAGATCAAGATTCCGGAAGCAAGCCTGAACCATCTAATATGGTTTCTGCAGCAGGTAAATGCTGGGAATTCAGGTTTGAAGAAATAAATGAACCACGTCGCAGGGTTTTTCATCACAGTGACATTGAAAATGGTTGGTCTAACCAGTGGTTACCTCGCATACATTGAGAACCCTCGCGGTCGGGATGATCAGAGTTACTTGGCGGGTGCCTATAGCGACTAGTCTCGTGTAGGGATATAGATAACAATCTACTGTACAAACGGAGTCCTCCGGCTGATAAAATATGCGAGTTGCGTATCTGCGGGGTGAACTCGGGGATCGTCGATCTTCAACGGCTATACAATATAGGTACAAAGTGCCATCCTATAATCAACATTATAGCTACTAATAAAGTCCAAACAAAATAGATATCATAGATCCAGTACGGAATACATCATGTCTGAAGGTAAATCCCAGTTGCGATGGATAGAGATCAACTGCGACTTGGGGGAAGGCTTTGGACGATGGAAACTAGTAAGACCTTTCCCCTGCCGTTTATTATTTTCCCCTCGCTCATGCATGAATGGTCGATAGGGGCCTGACGAGGACTTAATGCGCTATATCGATGTAGCAAATATTGCCTGCGGGTTAGTTCTGATCAACCCCGTTCCTATCTCAACTAACCCTAAAGAGTTTCCACGCCGGCGACCCTTCTACTATGGTGCGCACAGTTCGCCTTGCAAAGCAACATGGTGTGCGAGTTGGTGCTCATCCGGGAATGCCAGACCTCCTTGGCTTTGGTCGTCGCCGCATGGAGATTTCTCCTGACGATATGTACGCTTTGGTATTATATCAAGTCGGCGCTCTTGCAGCTATAATTGCTGCAGAGGACATGCCGCTGAACCACGTCAAGCCACACGGCGAGCTCTACTTCTACATCCAGCGAGACGCTGGTATTCGAGATGCCGTGCTCCGCGCCGTCAAAGCGTTTAAGGTTCCCATTTATTCACTGCCAACTAAGCAGATGGTCGAGGACTGCCAGAGGCTTGGAGTAGAGCTTATCCCTGAGTTCTATGTGGACATTGACTACAATGACCAAGGCGGACTGGTACCAGTGGCAGAGTCCGCCCCTGTTACTCCAGAGCTGATTGCTGAGCGTATCCGCATCTTCACGAGTAAGGGCCAGGCCATTTCCAACAGCGGGAATGCGGTGGATATACCCGTTGATAGGCAAGGGTTCAGTATATGTATTCACTCGGATCTGCCAGGTGCATTGGACAATGTTATCGCTGCAATAGCAGCTGTTGAAGAGCAGAGAGTATCATAGGCAGCTGCGCGTACGAGGATCTCATTGGGTTCTGTGGCGGTTTATTCCATTTACATGGGGATATTGCTGGGTAAGTCAATCGTCGGGGTTGATGGCGAGCACGAAATAATGATATATTAGTCTATGTATCTGAAATTAGCTTCTGCCAAGAAAATACTCGAGACTTTCTACTAAATTAGGTAGTCTTTCTCTCAATGTTGACCTTAAGAGTTCATGTATCCAATAACCTCCCACTCTTCTCTGTTCTTAGGTAGAGTAGCGTCCCATGAAGAACTCCTAGGTCAAAACACCCCTCGTCTTCCAACGGCTGGAATCGGCAAAGCCATCTTCTTTACGGTCTAGATCTAGCTAGAACGGCCGAAATTATGGACCCGGAGCGGTCGATACCCTGCAGCAGGCCGGGGTTGTGGACCGAGCCAAGATGTCGCCATCGGACCAAATATTGTGTAATGTCACAAGAAAAATGAAGACTTCCAACGTCGGCGTGTGGTACCATACCGCTGGTATGATATAAAGATCATATCCGTCGCTTCTCGTGTAAGCTGGAGAGCTGGATTACCTAGGGCCTCTCGTGGATTTTTGCCTCGACCGATTTTCGCCTCGTTCCGACGGCATTGTCGACAGCCAAACTGCTAAACTTGAGCCGGGCAATACCTACAATCCACTCGAGTCGACCAGCAAAATGAGTAGCTCCTCTATCGCAGACGCGCCGACGGACGGCTCCGCGGTCAAGCAGAAGCGCACGTGGTACCACACAACGCTCTTCAACGCCTTCGTCATCGGCGGCGTCGGCTTCATCGCCCCGGGACTATGGAACGCGATGAACAACCTAGGCGCTGGCGGCGCGCAAGAGCCGTACTTGGTTAACGCGGCTAATTCGCTCGTCTTCGCCATCATGGGGTTCATGTGCTTGTTTGGCGCGCCCATCGCCAATAGCATTGGTCTACGATGGACGCTTTTTCTGGGCGCTGTGGGGTACCCGGTTTATTCGGCTGGCTTATATGCGAACAATCGCTACGGCAATACTTGGCTTGTATTAGTTGGCGCCGTGGCGTGCGGCTTGAGCGCCGGTGGTACGACTCCATTCATATAGACATAGCTACGTTGCCTACGTTCGTACAACCTGCTAACTTGGATTTGGACAGCGTTTTGGTGCTCAGAAGCAGCCATCGCGGTAGGCTATCCCGAGCCTGCAAAAAGAGGTCGTTATCTCAATATATGGCTGTGGTTTCGCACGGGCGGACCCTTAGTCGGCGGCGCCATCGTGCTTGCGCTAAACCATGACGAGGGCACCAAGGCTAAGGGCAAGGTAGGATACCAAGTATACCTGATATTCATCGCGCTACAATGCGTTGCCGCTCCCCTCGCGCTCGCGCTGTCGCCACCGGAGAAAGTGCAGCGTTCAGATGGATCGAAAGTTATCATTAAGAGCGAAGGCTCTTTCGCAGGGGAGTTCCGTGCGCTATGGAGGGCCTGCAAGCGCAAGGATATCCTCCTCCTGCTGCCGGTTTTCTGGGCGGCCTACTTCAACCAGTATAGCAGCAACTTCCAGTCGTACTACTTCGGTGTGCGAGCGCGCGCCTTGATCGGCTTCGTGAATAACTTCGGCACCCTGATATCGTCGCAAATTATGAGCACGCTGCTGGATTATAAGGGTCTTCCGGTCAAGAAGCGCATAGTGATCGGCTTTTTCTACGTCGTGGTGGTGCACATAGTGGCCTGGGTATACGGCTGGGTGATTCAAATTCGGTATAATGTCAACCCACCTGCCTACGACTGGGAGGACAAGGGGTTCGTCGAGGGCTTCTTCGTGCTGGTCCTTTGGGACTTTTCCCGACAGGCACTTCAGAATTGGCTTTGTAAGTGGCCTCAAATTTCCGCAATGGGGGTGTATCATGGAAGGATAATTGCTAATTCGCAGTAGATTATCTCGTCGCGAGCATGACTGACAATATCTCGGAGCTGACACGGTTCTCGGGCATCCTAAGAGGACAGGAGAGCTTTGCCCAGGCCATTAGTTTTGGAATCAATACGCAAAAGTTTAAGGATGCTGGGCGTGTGCCTCTAGCCGTAAACACCATCCTGCTTGGTAAGTTTGATATCTCATCAATGTCTTGGGCCTTGAAATTTGGATCCCGTGCCGTTTTATACAGACTGACTAACACATGTTTCTATAGGTCTATCTGTATTCCCCACGTGGCTTGTTGTCCGTAACCACGTCCCGGTCGAGCAAGACACCAAGCATGCCTCCGACAACGAAAGCCACGCAGAAGAAGGTCTGGCAGGTCAAAGTCTGGATTCTAGTGAAAAACAGAAGTTTGCCGTTGGGAAGACAAGTATCGGGGGAGATGCTGCAATCTGAAGGGTACGAAGTATGATGTAGATCAATAGAATTCACTTCCAGCCGAACTCTAACGGATGATAATTGAAAAGATATTTCCTCCATGGCGTTAAAATACTTCAAGACGGACATGTAGAGACGACCTGTGCTCGACCTGTTAGCTAAAGAATCCTAATGACAGTTGTTGCTGGTGATGCATCTATGAATATAATAGGATGTTATGGTCACTTTCTTATTCCCAAGCGCGTAAATGAGGAGCGGCTTCGTAAAATATTTGACAGTTAGGCAGGGTAATCTGTCAAAAAGTATGCGCTTCAGAGTAGGTAAAATCGGCTTCAGACAAATCGATCAATATATCATGCTATGAGGCTCAATAGTAAAAACCAGTATCTTCAGATATATCACGGATGTAGAACTGTCAAGTTCGCGGAAGGCGTAGATAGAGTAATGATCTCGCCTTTCGGCGGTATTAATTTATTTCGTCTTAACTTCTAGTATTAAGTGTATCGTGGTATCATAATGCCAGTGCCGTCTCTTATATGCAATTAATCTCTTCTCCTGTCGCTCTTATCGCTCCGGATGCTTGATGTCGGGCTCGAATTCCCGCTCGATGACCCCGAGTGCATGAAGCTGTCCAAGACTGTAAATTCGTCCGACAGGTCCGCACTTCGCTTAGCGGCTCCGACGGGACCATATCCAAGTTCCTCGTCCAGAGGCTTGTTCTTCTTCGTAGCACCAATTTCGACATACTCGTATTGCCAACGGTATGTCTTCCCAGGCTGCTGAATGGGCAGCCAGTATTTCCTAACCACAGCAAAGATGGAATAAGCGATGATGCCACCACCGAGCAGATCGACAGCGTAGTGATGATTCAGATACATCGTCGCCCAGCAAATCCAACAGACGTAGAATAAGCACAGGCCCTTAAGCTTGGGAAAGCAATAAGTGATGAACAAGGCTTCGAGGATCGCGTCGGCGGCGTGAAGACTCGGGAAAGCTCCGAAAGGTACGGGTGCCGTGGTAAAGCTAGTGGTGTACATGTCGATGCCGAAGAGTGCGTCGATCCGCGCTAACCCGGCCGGGGAACCCTGCATTCCGTATTTTGCGGGCTCGAGGCCGTGCAGCCTTTCGTACCAGGGTGGTGTGCATGGGAAAAAGAGCTGTATCGATACACCCAAAACACTCATCCATCCGAAGCTTTTAGCGAACATCGGGAGGGTACCCGGAGCAGCAAAAATGAACATGATCACGGAGCAAATAGCGGGAAGTCCGAAGTGACCTAGTCCGTCTGTGGGGAATCAAGTCAGCAATGGTTTCTTGCAAGTCAATTGAATCAAAGATCTTCAGATGCGAAAATCCGAGTAGGACCCCGGCCTTGTAGAGATAAGATGAAATTTTCTGAAATGGGGGTTGTCTTACATGGAATCCAGGCGAATAAGTCAAGCACAGGATGTGTCCATGCAGAAAGGACGTTTGAAAAGCTAACGCCATATAGAATATCTTCTAAAGCAGGAAGCACCTTCACGAGGATATCCGGACGAATGTCGTACGGGATAAAGCTGCAATCGGCTAGTTAGCAATATGAATAAAATAAAACCCCTCCTTGACTGGAAGGTTGAATAGTAGTAGAAGTGCCGATAAGAGCTCTTCGAAAAAAATGGAAGCTTACCGGCTAGAGAAAAAGTAGAGGAGATAAGTCCATATAGGCCATGACGGGAGAAAGAATTGTCTTGTTACGGGCATGAACAAAAGCGAAAGATACCCTAAGGCGGCGAGGGTCTTAATAATAGGCGCCGACGGGTCAATAATCCACAGCGAAAAAATGGTGAAACCGGCCAATCCAAGATATTGCACGTCGAATAGGCTCCATTTCCTCGTCCTCAGTAGCTCAAAGGTATCTGTGATCTTAAAAGAGGTTTGCAAAGCGGAGATACTCCTCGTCGGGTTGGAACCGGATTCTCGCATTTGCTTGGACGAGTGGCTGAACATTCGGGGTAGGTTATAACGGCCTGGTATTGTCTTTAGCTTGGACGGGCTCAACCTCTCGCGCCATCCCAGAGGGAGCTGTGTCTCCGTTTCGACGACGGTGTTTGTCTGCTGCATCGGAACGCTCTCGTACGACGCCGGGGGAAATCTTTCTGTCTTTCCTAGGAAAACCGTAGGTATTTTATCTGCAGTTGGAGGAGTCTGACCCGGGTCTGCAAAGTCTTGTTGTACCGGAGGTTACCAAGGTTAGCCAAGGTGGGTTGGGCGAGGAATGTTGGGGCTGGTTGTCCTCCCAAACGCCAGGCGAAGGCAGATGAGGTCGAGGTCGTCGGCTTGTCGTGAAGAATCACATACGGAACGCAATTCCTGGATCGTGCGATCGGGAAGCGGAAAGAAAAGGGAAGGGGAGGTACATGATATATAATAATAAAGAAATAAAAGCAGAGCACACTACCTCTACCGCACCACAACTGTTCTGCTACCTAACCGCCCCCGGTGCTTTGTTGCTTGCCGTACAATACATACATAATAACTCAGGTATCCGGATATAACGGGGACAGGGATGCGAGAGACGCAAAGTAAGGCATGGCTGATTGGGTAGAATTGTGTCGATGGTCATGGATATTTGGTCTAGGAGTGGATTATGAGTAATGGATTTAATGGATTCAAAAAATGGTACCTCCCCTGCTCCCATCTTACTCGGCCTTATGACAGGGGTATAAACTTAGCGGGGACCCATGCCGATTGTGCATCCACAGATACGTGTAGCTGCACAGTTAAATGTCAATGTACAGTACATCGGACATCACCTACAGTTTAATGTTTCGACCAATACAAGGCGGAAAAGAGCAGGAAGCGAATTAAAGATAATGTTCTAATATGCATGCAAGTACATACTATGTTTGTATGCAAAAGCAACAAAGCAGTCACATTAAGTTTTACTGCAGCCTCCCGCACATGTCCAAGTATTCAGGTACATGTACCAACGGTATGTACTAAGAACTTAGTGTACATAGCGCAAGCGCCGTACCGCAACTTTAAATTCTAAAACGGTTCGGGATTGGGAGTCAGGGAGTATTCTTGCCTCTGCATTAGCGCCAGCATCCGAATACGTCGCATATGCAAGCTAACCCAGTCATAAAGGAAACCAGAAAAAGCCTAAGGTTAGTGACTAAGATAAGATTTATCACTTGTCCCGCCAGTCTGCTTCCTTCGTAACACAACGCTATTCGTTACTTGAATCTAACCGAACGGGATTCTGATACTGATTCCATACTGCAGAGCATCGGCCGAGTTATTATAGATGATGCTTAGCTGTAACGAAAGCGAACCGCTTACTCACTTCTTCGGCAGCTTGAAGATCAGTCATCCTCCCCATAATGCAATTCATAGTTTTCTGGCGCGTATAATAGGGTTTGTAAGGGAGGCAGACACGTGGTTAAAGAATGAGTTGCGCTTCTTTCATTATATTGAAATGTCTACACACTGTGGACGAATATGGATATGGAACTGCGGATATAGCATAGAGGATATCAAATGTGTAAGCGTAAGGGTGCTCCTCAGCCCAATACCTTGAAGTCTTACTCCATGGTCCCTCGACTTCGATGGAATGTAAGATGTAGTCGTGGAACGCGTTAGCCTTGCTTCAAATCAGCCTTGAAATAATTCTAGCCTGGCCATCCTTTGGACTGGATTACTGACAGCAATGATGCCGAGGTCTCTTTTTTCGCAGGTGTCCACCTCTGTGTCCAGGACAAATGACATAATCGATTCTATGGGGCTCGATTTCAAAGCACCAAAACACCGGTAACAACGAGGTTCGATAATTCCCATGCCAAATTCCCGCAAATTCTAAACGAAAGCGAACTGTGACCTAGGTCAGCAGTACTGCTAGGTCAGCATATTTATATGTCCTCTCATCTTACAGTCCCGTCCCTTGCGGACTTGCGGACTTCACCAGTTGATAATATCAAACAAGAGAACCCTTTGGAATCCGGCAAGCGGGAATTAATCAGCGCTAGCGAGGGCGGACGCCATCGGAAGAGTCGGGGACTAGGGGTGGCATGCGGTGCTTACATGGGTTACACACGTGCATAACTTCTACATACAAGATCCGTTATTTGTACAAACGAGACCGGGTACGAAGTGCGAAATATAGTACGAAAAATGTACAATACAAGATGCGCGCTTGTGTAACAATAGCAATGCAACCGGATCTTGGCATTGAAACGCTAGTACAAGGTTTTAGGGTCTTGGCGGTCCATTTTGTGCTATTGCAAGGATCCCAGAGCCGCTCGTCACATCCTACAAGTTACAGTACTGTAGTACCTACGCGTATGTACGTCATTATCAATTAGGTACGTACCAACAAGTTAGAGATCTTAACAACCGGGATTGAGAAATGGACACGTGAGGGTAATAACAGCAATGTGTCGTGTGTGCCCGTCCGTTTCTCAGGTGTTGATGAGCAGCTATATTGAGGTTGGATGGATAGATGCGTTTAGGTAAATGCAGCAGATGCACTCATCCAAACAAGTAAAGGATCACTAAGAGTACGGTACAGGATATAGCAGTGTACCACATGCCTAATGTACATATGCATGTACCGTCTGCATGGCGCAAATGGGGGTCACCTTTTGTACCTCTTGTAAAACGTTTATCAGTAACGAGATCGCGTGCGCAGAAAAGAAGAAGAAAAAAAGGTGAATTAAAACGGAAAAATAAGAGAAAGTGGATCCAAGTCTCGAGGCCGCCCCTCAATTGATGTCTAAGTTCCCGCTTCGGTCTCCGCTTCTGCCCGACTCACCGATCGGGAACACCATTAAAGCCAACCAAGCGGACTCTTTCTTAACTGACGGGAAGGAAAAAAGAAGAAAAAAAAGGAGATTAGATTATTCGTGCTACAGTATTTGCATAATTGAGCATTTATTTGTTGCCCGGCCATCATTTACCTACTTGCTAACCTCGGGGTTCGGAGTTCGTTTTTGAATCGAGATCCCAATGCGGCATCGTGCCATTTTTTCAAACTTCTCCCTTTCCAAGTCTCGACTTTTCATAACTACATATGTAAATGCCACAGTTGTATCCTAGACGTCGCAACGGAGCATCGGAGCATCAAAGTGGCACCATGCGAAGATCTGACCAGAATCGACGGGATGCGCTGAGGGACAAATGCTACTCTCTCCGCGAATTACCGACACACGGACTCTGTCACCTCGATAACTTTATCGCCTAGCCGGTCTAAGCGTGCCCTGTCGGACCCGTCGAGGTGAAGAATTTCCCTTGACCGTTTTGTAGGTATTGCCTTTTTCAAAGTTCGATCACGCGACAGTAAATTCCCATGCCATCAAGATGTCTGCCAAAGTGTTCCCTTTTGCAGTTAGCAGCAAGGGACGCTTGTTAGATAAGAGACGGGTTTCGGAATATTAAACCCGGACACATTAATTGTTACATTAAGTCAAACTTCGGTAACACTTTTTAACATTTACATACGGAGGTAAGGGATAATGTATTGTACTTCGTAGCTACATGAGGCTTTACTTTTTCTCATGTCAACTCATGTCACACCAACAGCTTCATCTGTACCGATACACTTCTAAGGTACTGTAAAGAAAAACCCTTAATGACATGGATGTCCTGAACATTGACAGGGTAGGCATCGGTACTTGCATCTTATTTCCTTTTCCTACTTTTTTTCTTCTTAGACCACCGTAAACTAGGAACTAGTTCGGCTTCATTAAAGAATAAGGGAGCGTTGTGGGGACGATGTCTGTTTTCATGATGTTAAAATTCATGCTATTCTATAATCTTGTGTGAACAGAGATCAATATAAGTTCATGGGAAGTGAGGTGGAAATGTGTACATACATTAGATAGTTACATGTGATGTAACTAGTATGTAGTCTAGGAAAGATACTGTTGCCGGAGTGCCGGAATATTAATTCAAGTAAATATGCCTAGTTACCGACCATTGGAAACATCTCAGATGATCATATCGAAGATTATCACATGCCTGTTCGATATGGAAGTACACTATCCCCCAAACGTACCCGGACGAAAGAAGATCCATCTGGAAGATATGCAAATCGCTATTGGCATTCCCGTATTTAAGCTAACTCTAGCTCAACCGCGCGCACTGCTACGCTAGCTTGCGACTTATGAAGGTGACCAACTATGTATACATACATGCAAAGGAGAAGGTCTCATTATGGTGCCATCATTCAAGTATATACATAATCTACATAGCAGCTCTGGGTCATGGGACCAAGAGTCAGATATCGGTACCGTCTTTCAGTTGCATTATGTACATGGCTATTCAGGATCATGATTTGTCACTGAGGAGATCTGTTACTCAGTCGGTCGTGTCGATGCAATCTGCATCACAGGTAAGTTTACATACATTAGATCATCACCATTATCACAGGCTAAGATATATATATGATATCTTCCGTGTTGCATCGACCTCACAATTCAGTAATTAAAAAAGCAAAATTGTTAGTGGTGAGATTAATACCTCGAAATGGCTATTTCCGTACGGAACTTGGGCTATCCTAATTACAACACCGCCATTGCAAGATCCATATCGCTATATCTGCCGATATTCGCTCGCTATCCAAAAATGCGACTGCTAATGCGCTCGCTGCGCTACCGCTATCTTTCTCGTTCATGTACATAACCGTACGGTAGTCCATCTCATCTCGTCATAAAACTATAGGGGTTTTCAGTCTCTCGTCTCATCCCCGTATATACCATCACTCGCTCTCGCAAGATGCAGTCTAGATAAAATTATCCCCCCTATCGCCTCAAAAGTATGCAACTCCAACTCCCGATATGATACAGTGTTGCCTCATCGTCGTGGCTGGCTGGCACTCCATAATCCTTTCGACGTTTCAACAACCCGGTTAGCAGCGACGCCGGGTCTTAAACTCGCAGGTACGCCCGAGTCAGGGTCCATGCCGCCCATATCTACGTCTTCGTTCTGCATACTTGAGTAGCCCGAGTCGCCTTTTGCTACCTCGGCCTTGTCTAGCGGGGGGGCGCCCTGCCTCGGCTCTGCCGATCGGGTGCCGTCCATCAGGTGAGCATTCGCGTGGCCCTCCCGTAGCTTGTTGATGGCCCGCACCGTGTCGATAGCTGCATGTAACGTCTTACGCGCGTTGAAGTTCTTCTTCACTGTGGGGAGTAGGTTCTGGCCTCTATCACCGTCGCCGCTCAAGCTATAGTCGGCGACGAAAGGATGAGATAGGGCCTCGTGCGCTGTCATGCGCTTGTTAGGGTCGACGGTAAGGCACTGGCGAATGAATTCCTTTGCGTTATCGCTGACACCGCGCCAGTATTCTACTGGCTGGAAGCTATAGTCAGCGTTTAGGATCGCCTGCATTTCATCGAAGTCACTGTCGCGATCGAACGGCGTGTATCCGCACAGTAAAAAGTACGTAATAACCCCCATAGCCCATATATCAACTGGTTTGCCGTGGCCAGTCTTCTTAAAGATCTCGGGCGCCATGTATCCTGGGGTGCCGCAAGTCGTCGTCAAGACGTGGAATTGCTCTTCATCCATAATACGCGACAGGCCAAAATCGGCAATAAGAAGGTCGGCGTTGTCTTCGGGAGTACGGAAGAGTAGGTTCTCGGGCTTAAGATCACGATGTACGATACCGTGGTCGTGGAGATACGCGACTGCAGATAGTGTCGCGCGAATCAGGTCGGCAGCATCAGATTCGTAGTACGACCCTTTGCGGCAGATCCGATCGAAGAGCTCCCCGCCGAGCGCAAGGTCGGTTACAAGGTAAAGGTTGTTCATCGTCTCGAAGTAGTCGACGAGGGTCAGGATGTTTTGATGGCCCATCGAGACTTTTTTAAGGACGGCAATCTCATTTCGAACCTAGTGTAGTGTATAAGGTTAATCTTTATGCGCCGTTCCGAGACCATGTAGAAACCAAGATACAGTCTAAGAAATAGGACGCACCATATGTTCGCGACCGGCCATTAGTCTCTTGTTAATAACCTTTGCGGCATAGTAACGACCAGTATCAATATGTACACACTCCTTTACAACAGAATATGAGCCCGCGCCCAACGTCTTTCCCACCTTGTATCTACATGGCTGTATTTGGGGATTCGGACGAGGAGAGCCGTTGCTCGGAACAGACGCGGCGGTGGTGGCCATTGTAAATAATGGGGGGTGGAAGAGACCTTATGAGCGATATATATGCTTAGATGGTAAAGACGTAGGACGACGCTATTAGGGTAGAGCAGGGTCTGGCTTGTAAGCAGAACAGATTCGGTGGTTGAGGAATGTCGATCAAGGGGTCGTTATCGTCATTTAAGGGTAACAATAAGTTAGTCGCGCATGTTTCGAATAACTTATAATTTACCGAGCACTCTGTTATAAAAGGAGAAGATAATCTGCCGACTCGACTTAAGAGAATAAGCTAGACTGGCTAACAATACGAGAGAAGGCTCTAATGAAAGACCAAATCGAATTAGCCTCGGGACGGATGTGCGCCGTCGATCCAATCGGGAGGGGCTAGGCGCAAATCCGCTGGCTTCTAATCGTAGCGCACGTAGCAGTTGAACACTAACAGATGTTAGGAGGTGCAAAACCTTTATAATAACTTCCAGTCTTAGGAAGTATCTTAGGTTAGTTAGGTGTCTTTAGGGTAGTTGACAGATGTTTTGTGTTGCGAAAATGAGGAAAGCTGAGACGATCAGACGGAAAAGGGATTCAGCTGTTGCTCCACTTTTCTGCCCCTCATTCTGGGCGTTTTAGTCAGCCGCAAAGAAATAGGCGCGTTGCTTGCTACCGTGGGGGAAGGGACAAAAGGAACTTCCTACCTACTCTATTAGATATTCCCTATAAATATCGCTATATCGTGATGTTTAACAGAACCATGTAACATGTAATATTCAATTTTTATGACACCACAAGTGCCCAGATTATAGACGTTCGCTTACATCTTGGAGTTGGCGATTGGCAGTAAGCAATTTTAAACTGCACACACAACTCTCGCTAGTTAACAACAAACGCCTAGGGTGCTCCGTTGTGTATGTACCCAGTGGTTAAGTTGACGATTCGTCAAAGTCCCTCAGGGTGAAGGCGTTTCTAGATGAGCATGTGATATGTTTACTCATCACCTCCCCTGCCTTTCCGAAATGCCTTTTTAGAACTTTGCTGCTTCTTCGATCTGAGCCTGCTCTCGCGAGCTGATTTCTCTCTAATCCGCGTGCGTTAGTAATAGCACGCAAGGGGAAGTATGAGCAATAGGAGAGGACCAACTTACAAGGCTTCGTACTTCTTAATCTTTTCGCTACTGGTAGTTCCTGGGACTTGTTCCCTGTAAATCTTCTGCAGTTCTTCTACCAGCTTCAGGTGATTATCATCAGTATTAGCAGACCTGCTCCGTTGGGTCTGGGCTTGAATTGTGATGGAGTCGTTCCTTTTTGAATAGTACTTTGAAGAGCGCAAGGCCAAACGAACTAGTTTTGGCAAGCCCTTAGACAACTCCTCGATGGACCATACTGTTGTGGCTTTGCTCTCAGTCCTATTTGAATTAGATCAGCTTTGAATAGTACCACTTATCGGGTGTACTCACTTGTTTACATGCTGCCCCCCAGGCCCGCTTGACCTAGAGTAGCTTGTCTGACCCTTTGGCAAGTTACTTTCGGTGAACGAAGTATACCACTTTCTAGCTTCGGTGAGGTCATCTTGGTCAAATGCAGCATCATATGCTTGGTGTTGTATAGTGCGCACAAGGTAGTGTGCTTTGTTGAAAGTCCTGAACACGAGAGGTAGGGTGGAATTGGCTGATATAGCTCGTAGTGTAGCCATCAAGTGAGGAATCCTTATATACGAGTTATCTCGGTAGTCGATGTTGTTGTTGGTAGTCAATGTTGTTAGACCAGAGCCTCTTTAACTTTCTTTAATTGTGAGTTATTACATATAGGTACCAAGGTACTTTCTCTAAATAAATATGGGTCAGCGCCGCCCCCTATTCATGTCAAAGGCAAGATATGATTTCGACTGCTAACCCAACAACTATAGGCTCGCTACACCTATGTAAGTAATTACTTTAATTCAGGTAATCATGTACTCTTCAGTACGGTTTCATGATATCTCGGCCGGCTTGCAGCCAGTACAGAGAGTAATGGTTATCGTTCTTAGCAGTCTTAACGACAAATATCAAGATACGTATAGTTGATATTAAGAAGAAATAGAGACGGCTTCTTGAGTTACAGATAGCTTTCGTGGAGGATATTAAGATCATATCAACAAGAGCCTAGATCAGAAATATTTATCAGCGCAAGCGCCATCTGGTAGTTATCCTGCATACACCGAGAGTATTTCTATAATATAAAATATTGACACGAGACCATGGTAGTAGTCCTCAGAGGAGCCACAGAGTTGTCCATTTCCAGCTTCTGTTCTATATCAGCATGTTCACTGGGGGAATATTGAGACTGGCCTAACATAATAAAGTAGGTTAATAATCACATTTACGGAACGATTATGCCATTGAACTAGTTTAATGTATAAATTATATATGTTGATAGCTCATATACCAGTCAGAATTCCAACGTGGAAGCCGTTAGAACTTTTCACAAGGTACCTAAGGGAACAAGCTAGAACTTTCGACCTTCTTAATAAGGTCTTCCAGCTGCTCAGCAACAAAAGACGGATTGTCCTTTTGGATAACGTGTCCAGACTTTGGCGCGATAAGTGGCCCTTTTGCTCTTTCTGGATCTGTCAGTCCACAGAGTCCCTCGTTGTACTTCTCCCACATACTATTTCTTATTAGCCATATGTTCTATTGGAGAATAATGATTCACTTACGGCTGAGTATACATGGCAGCCATGCCCAAAGGAACCTTCATCATGGCCCACTCTTCCTGTGAGAATTGTTCAAGCTCGTGGCCCACGACTGTCACCCAAGGACCTTTATCCGAACACTTCGACCCCTTCAGCTTTGGTTTTGATGGGTCTGGAAGAATGTTCTTGATCTCTCGTCGATCAAACCCCTCGTTGTTCTTCGCACTTGCTGCGAATATCGTTGTCATCTTGGTGTAAGCGGCTTCGTATACATCAAGCGAGGTGCTAGGGGGAGTCATCTGTTGAAGATTAAAGGACGGGTCCTTCGGATTCGGCCAGATGCTCTCGTAGTCAATATTTCCAGGATTGGAATCAAGGAATAGGATTCCTTCGACAATTCTAGGATACCTAGCTCAGAAACATGCTGTCAGCCGCAAGGATAGCAGAAATATGTAAGCATGTTGTGTATTACCTATCAGCATATCTTCGCGCAATATGTGCACCTATGCTGTTATTCACAAAGACAATACGTGAGGAACGATCGGGGCATCGAGTTTGAATCAACTCGTGGAGATCATCGGTGACATCGTCTAGCGTGTGTGCGTATCCGGGATCCTTGTTCGGCCAGCTTTCGCGCGGATCTCTTGGAGAGGCACCCTGGCCATATCGGTCATACGTAAGTATCCACGGCATAGGAGAGAAACCTGATTTATGTATAAGTTCAATAGTGGGCTTCCAAACGGCTTGTGACAGCCCAAGGCCGTTCAGACAGACGACAAGGAGACTGCTTGTCACATCGCCTTGGTAAAGCTCATAGGCAATAGGGGCATCTGGCTTGGAAGGGAGTGTCACGGTGGGCATGTTGAATTACACAAATGTTTTTAACAGGTTACAAATCTAGAATAGGTGCCGTTATTGACAGTGCTTTCGTTGAGAGTGAAATGGTAAATATCTTTGAGGATTTAATATTCAAAGAAGCCTGTATGTTGGATCATGTTGGATGAAGGCCCCCGCAACTGTGTATGCAAGGGATACGATACTAGGGAGTAATATGGAATAAATAAACTACTACTAAGGGATACGGCCATTGATAAACTTGAGTCACTGCCTTACACGAATATACGTACGGTTCTAAATATATTGTATCCTTAACGTGTTAAAATTAGAATGTTGTTAAACAGGCAGTGCAACCTCTGCTTCTGGATTCCCCTTCTTTTTTCTTCTTTTTTTTGATACCCCTTCAACCAAAGGGCCTACCTATCTGTGACTAGCCCTATCGTATTACTCTAAATCTGAATAGAAGCAATGGTTATATAGTTCTATAACATTAAGTAGTCTGATTGAAATAATTGAATAACTGAGAAGGCCTTGCGGCTGTAAAGGTATCGAAGATAAGGGTTATCACATAATAACCCTTCTTATCGGTGGCCTTATCAGAAGCTAAAATGGCACTCTTTACAGTCTGTTCAGCTAATTTGATAGAATACGAAGAGATGAGTGCGATCGTGAACTATTTAGTGGTATTAATAATGAATTGCTAAGCTTGATAGTTGAAATGTTGTTTGAAAGCAGCAAAGGGGGTAGCTTCTACGTCATACCACTCGCTGGGGTACATATCTAGGCTAGGTACATATTCCTTTAGTTGTATCATGTACTTAAACGAGATAATTAGTGGAGATTCTTCAGAGGAACTCTGGCGGGGCTCTCTAGGTAACGCACGGATCATACCAACTAACGCTAAATCGACCAATAGCAAGAACAGAGTCGATGCTTCTGTCCGAGTTTTGCTAGAGGACAATTCCTTTCTAGAAAATTTCTTGCCCTCTCATTGTTAAAGCTCAAAGCTGTCCAGCCTTGTCTGTTTGCAAAGCCTCAAACACAAGCGCACCCCTCCCAGCTTTTCGAGCTTGTTACCCAACTCATTGATTGCCCGCCCTGTCGAATCCTCTCTGATAATTCTCTGATAAATCCATTTATCCAGATTTTTGGTTTCAATTGGATGCTATTGTGCAATTAATCGCAGTTGGCTCTTGATGCCTTCATAATTATCCTGACATCCATCACAACATCACAAAACTAACAGAACTCACACGCGACAATACAAATTAGACGGACCTTGGCATTCTTTCTTCTGCGCCTATTTCAAGTGTAACACTGCCTTTCACCGTCTACACACTTACACATACCCACACATACCCACACCCAAATCAACGTTCTTCATCTAATAGTTACCTATTTCATCCACCGTCTTCCTTTCTTACCAACTGAGTCTTAAGCTGCCCATTGATCCAGTTACCGTGACCTCTGCCAACATTGATAGCTCGCCACCTCGGACGGATCAGCCCTAAGACGACGTCACCAGCTACCAAATATATCTCCATTCCCGTTCCGGAGTTTCTTGGACTCATCTAACCAGCTCCGACGGCGGTCGAGCTTAGTTCCAAGGCTCTCAATCCTGGTGCCATATCTTGATTATAATACAGCATTCTCTAGACTGTCTTATCGCCTCATGCTACCTGAATGATCGAGAAGGCCCCTACACATTTGGCAACTGCCGACCTTACTCCAGTATCTCCGGCACCTCTTCATCTGTCCTCTCCTGTAGTAGTACCTAGCCTGCAAGACCAGGCCGACACGCTGTGCACAATGTCGCTCTCCAACGACGGCCAGGTCCCTTCCGCCTCTGTAGCAGCTGTGGAACAAGTTGAAGCACCATATCAGAACAGCCTCCCTGCCAGTACCAGTCAAGATAATACTTATAGTACCGACAATGCTATTTTACGTCGGGACAGTTTCGCCGACGATATTAACGGTGCTGGGAATCAGGGTGAAGGAGCTGCATTGCTCGGAGGTGAAAGAGACGCCCAGCACCATAGCCTGCAGAATGGTGCTGAGGTCCAGCAAGATGTATCCAACACGATCGAATCCAGTATTAGTTCTGTTACGTCTGATTCCTTTACAAATGGTTCTGAAGTCGCCGCTCCTTCACATGACCTCTTTTCTACAAGCCCTGCTCAGTCCGTGCACCAGCCTGCCTTAAACTTGAGCCCATCAGGAGCCCAAGAGCCGCAAAAGCCACAAGAAAAGGCTGTAATTAATTCGTCGACGGACGATTCCGATGTACCTCAGCCACCTTCAGCAGCGCCCGCTGGGGAGGATGATCGCCCTTCAAATGCTGCCAATAATGAGCAAGACATCCAGAACATCCTCGATAAGATTATAGGAAATGCGTCCGTGGGTAATGCCAGTCAAACAGTGGTTCCGCAGAGTTCTGCCAACATTCCTGCTCCCCCGCAAGCAGTATCATTGCCACCTAGACCCCCAATGCCGCAGTTCTCTGCCCAGTCATATGTGCATCCTGATGATAGTCTCAATTACCAATCAGGATCATCCTATCCTAATGCCAACGCGCTATCTACCCTTCCGCCCCCTCCTGGCAATTACTCTACTGGGGCTCCCGGAACGGCTCTAGAAGCTCGTAATAGCCTTCCACCCCCTCCAGCCTCATCTGTTAATGCCTTGCCAGTTCATTCGTTCCCGGTGCCCCAATTTGACCCTGCTTATGCTGCCGCTATAGGTACTCCGTCGCATGCTTCTGACCACTACCCACAATGGGAAGCCTTTCTCCAGGAAGAACGTCGTTACGTATCAGAAGCCAAATGGGACCGTTTCCCAGAAGGATCAAGATTATTCATTGGCATGTCTTCGCAACCTAATCGCAATGGTTTAACTCCTAACAGTTATATAGGGAATCTGTCTAGTGACCGGGTCTCCAAGAAGGAAGTCTTCGATATCTTCTCCAAATATGGACGTCTCGCACAAATTTCTCTCAAACAGGCCTACGGGTTCGTGCAGTATCACACTCTAGAGGAAGGTCAGGCTGCCATGGATCACCTACAAGGGATAGAAGTTAGGGGGCGTAAGATTCGTGAGTCCCCCGCCTGGGTTGGAACGATCTGTTAGGTGCTAACAAATTATAGACCTTGAATTCTCTCGCACCCAAAAGAAGGAAGGGGACGGAGAGAGGCGAGGAAACAGGGTTAAGAAAGAAAACGAACGTCACGATGGCGGACGCGGGCGACGTGATGATTATCGCCCAGGTCGGCAGCCATCCCCGAGACGGGGAAGCCACCGACAGCAGACTTCTTTTGATGGTAGCCGCGGTTATCATGACGACTATAGCGCTCGTGCGCGCTCAAGATCTCCTGGTTACGGAAGACGTGACTCAGGTCACTACCGTCGCCGAAGTCCTAGCCCCTATCGTCGACATCCATCTGAAGTAGAGCTCGATATCCCTCGTCGCTATGGTGGTGATATTCCTGATGTGCAGTTTGTACTGCTCCACGAGGTCGACAGAGACTTTATAAGCTGGACCGAGAGAGCCTTTCTCAACCAGGGGTTAAGGGTGCAGGTTATGTTCCTTCATGCTCATTTACCTCGAGAAGCTGTGATCCAGCGTCAAGTGATGGAAGGCGTCCATGCGGTCGTCGAACTAGATTATCGAGCACAACAAACTGGTGCTATCCCCTTGCAAGTATTTAATCGCTCCGGTGGACACGCCAATGTCCAGTATGATCAATACCAGGACCTTGATCCCAACATCGCCGCGCAGCTAGTCTGCCGCGCCAAAGCTCAAGTTCAACCACACAATCCCTACGGCCTTCAATATCCGCCTGTCCAATATGCGCAACCCCCGCAACCTCCTTACCTACCCCCGTCATATGCTGCCCAACCCTATCCGCCCGCTAATGTTCCAACCGGTAATCCAAATGGCTCTTTAGATAATGCCACATTGCAGAAGATCCTAGGATCTCTCCACAACCAACAAGGTGCTCCACAGGGTTATCGTCCTGGGCAGTCGGCCGGAGGTGCGCCTGTTGATGTGAATTCGGTATTGGCCAACTTAGGAGGAGCCCACAACATGGGCGCTGCTGGACATAACCAGCCGCACAGCGCAGGTTATCCGCCTGTGCATCCGAATGGTGTTCCTAGTGGCGATTCTTCACAGCACGTCCAAAACATCATGGCACAGTTGGCGAGATACCGGCAGTGAGCTAATTAAATTACCCCTGTATATATCCTGAGATGAGTCACTAGTCAATCCCGTTTAGCATCTTGCCACTGTGTGTAGGGTAGATGCATCTATGGGATTTATGGACTAAGTGTTGACGCTTTGTATGCATAGAAAAGATGATAGCTTTTGTCCATGGCATGAACATAAACGCTATGATGACAACGTTCGCCGAATTGAGCTGATTGTTGTATATTGTACAGTTCTTTTAGTGAGCCAAGTTCTGTCTGAGCCTTTTACCTTTTTAATACGTCCGGTATCAATATATAAATATACATGACCTTGAAGCATGACAAGAGTATGGGGTCATTGACGAGCTAGGCAAAGTAGGACATACCCATAAACCGAACACTTCACAGGCGTGTGGTCTTTAGATGCTCCCATCTAAGCTAACTAATGTCTCCCTTATCTTCTCCTCAGCTCTCTTCAAGGCCGACTCTCCCAAAGCAGCATCAGGCTTTTCCAAGGTCACCCCCTCAGGAGTAGTCTTACGGAGCCATTCCTCTAGTCGACTTCTCATCTCGTCCACCGGCTTCCCCAGAACATCAATACCTCGATCCTCACATGCTAGCACAACTTCCTCGTCAACAAGAGCCTCTACACCTCCACCCTCGCGCAGCATAGCATCATCGGCCGCAATCCGTGCAATCGCTCGCTGCGCCAACGATGCCGCGAACGGACCATCCAGACCGATCTTATCCCACAGGGAGCTCGTCAGCCCGAGACTTCGGCATACGTGGCCGTTGCTAGCCGGTTCGTTACCCTTTAGCGGATCGGGCCGGTAACGAAGACCGCGGAAGCTAGCAGCCCGCCTGGCCTCGGAGATGCGCCGTAGAGCATCGGCCTGCTTGGGGATGCGGCAGGTCAGCGGCGTGAGGCGCGGGAACAGCAGCACCACAAGCGGGGTTAGTTCCCCGCACACGATTAGCAGGACCCCGAAGATTGGGAGGCGCGAGAGATCGTGTCGTACGCGGCGGCGCAGGAGGACGTCTGATCGTGTTGGGAAGGATATCGAGCTGGGGATGGGAGGAGACGGGGTGGAAGCGGTGGGGGATTGCGAGAGGAGTTTTCTGTTGGTGAAGATGGCGCGGAGCCCGGTCTTGTAGAAGGTCATGTACGCCTTGCCGAGGTGGTAGAAGTATATGAATATCGAGGACGAGGGGTCTCGGGTCGGTGTATCGAGAGGAGGGGGGCGTGTCGAGGCTGGTGGGTTGAGGGTTGTCGAGGCGGGCAGGGGAGATGTCAAGCGTTCCGAAGAGACGACTTCAGAAGTCGACTTAGGCGCTTCCTTCACCTGCGACGCTGTCGATGAGGCAAGGCGCAGGCTTGTCTGGGATATTATCTGCCATTGCTTTGAGGCGCGGCTCGTAGCGACGAGGGACACCAGGGTATATGACGACCCATTGGGTCTGAGGAACGGAGAGCGGACGCGCGCGATGCGCAGACCGGCGTTGAGGGTCATCGAGGGAAGGGGGGCGTGCTGCAGGATGTTGTCGTAGAGCCGCGGGGAGTAGTATATAAATAAAAAAAAGACTGAATATTGGGAAGAGAACTGGAAAATTATGGGTTAATAAGCTTGGGTATTTCGTACCTAAGATACGTAGCTGCGATGCTACGTCAGCTTGAACGGCTATAATCTAATCATGTTGCTATCGATAAGATATAGAGATTTAACATCAGATAACTCCGTTACTTTTAAGGTACGTATGGTGGACCATTAGTGCAACTGTGCCAAAATCAAGAAAATTGGCTGCACTATGTCTAATAAGGTAATATAATAAGCAACGCTAAATACACAGTACGTTATATACAAAAAAATAAGGTTTATTATTATAAACATTAATATCCGGGCTATCCTCCCCACTAATCTTTAACATCAGCCAATTAAATTAAAAAATTACATTATTAATTTAATTTTTAATCGCTTTATATATAATATATAATACATTTAAATAACTTTACGAAAATAATAATTTAAACGTTATAATTAATATCATTTAATAACATTAATTAATGTAAAAATAATTATTTAAATTACATTTAAATCGGTTTTTTAATTATTATGTTATAATAAAATTAAATAACGTTTGTTTAAAAAGGTAAACACGTAATATTTTTTAAAAACACCTCGATAAAATAATTCCAAATAAACTTTAATTATTTAAATAGCAATATAATATTTAATATATATCGCATAAACATATAATTTAATCCATTATTTTCGTATCAATTACGGTTATAAAATAATACCAATTATAACGTTTATATTATTATTTTCGTAAAGTTATTTAAATGTATTATATGTTATATATATAAAGTAATTAAAAATTAAATTAATAATGGAATTTTTAATTTAATTAATTAAATTTAGATTTTAATAATCCGGATAGCAAAAAGGTTTTTTTAATATTATACATTTAATGTTATTATTATTTTATTAAACATAATGCAACCAATTTTTTTAATTTTAATACAATTGCATTAATGGTTTACCATAATACGCTTTTTTTTGCTTAATCCCCATTGCTTTAGTAATTAAAGTTTAAGTTTAAGATTTTAATAAATTAATTAATTAATTAACTGTTTTTGATTTAAATGCAGTCGGTAAGGTAGCGTTCTATCCAAATATACTCATTATTTTATTAAATACCTTATTATGCGTAGTTACGGTATGTTATATGTATGTTGTCAGCAATATCAATTATCTGATAGGTCAGTTGGACCACCCGTGCTCCCAGGGCTTACTCAAGGCTGAGATTCCTTCGATTAATCATATCCGTATGAGAATTATCATGTATCTCCATCTGCTATAGTATATCCCCTAAACCAAAGTCAAGAAAATGGATGTCCTATCTATCCTCGTTTTCTTCATCCCTGGTATCCCCCTTTTCCCAACTTCCCATTCAGACGCTGATGAGGCGGAATTGTTTAAACCCTCGCACCATCGCTTCAATAAAGGATGGGTAACCCAAGGATCAGATGGGAGTAACATCTCAGTCGAAATTGACGAATCTTATCATATAGCCCGCGATTCAAAAAGAGGCTTCTCTGCGCTTGTGTCGGGATTGTGGAATGATAATCCAGAATCGTGGTACCGACTAGAAGGTTATGATTTCCTTGACACTGACGAGTCTCGTGCTTCCGGTCAAAATAGCAAAAAGTCACGACCCTATCTCAGAGACTTGAAAGAATTTGTAAAGGGGCCTGATAGAAAATGGGGCCGGGTAGTTCGGGCCATACGCTGTATAGCTGTTGGAGACGGGAACTTGAGAGGTAATAATACTATAACCTTATACACTTGAAACTAGTATTGAACTAATACTCTCAAGTTTTAATCTCATGTGGAATAATTACGTCCACGTCAGTTCGTAGATATTTTACGAGGCATCCCGACCGCTCCCATATTGCCACGGAACGGTTTGCGTCAGAACTCACAAAGCTCGACGACCTATACTGCAATCTAAGAACTAGGGGAAACCAGAGGCCTCTGTTTCTCTTACAATGTCAACATGCCGCTCTAAATATATTTACCCATTTCCTAGAGTTGATGGCAATAACTTATACTGATCGCCGGAGCCGAGACTTCGATCCTCGCTTATCCGGGCTTCGACGGTGGCAACTGGAAGCAATCATGAGCGACTCCCAACTATATCGGGAATTTTCGGATTGTGGGAGTGAGCTAGTAGCTACGATAGAGTCGTTACTCGACATGGTCATGGGTATAACAGAAAATGAAAACGACGACCAAAAGGTTGGGCTCCTAGTGCTTGACAAAGCTCTTCGAGGTTGCTGTAAGGACATTAAGCTACGCCTCACTAGGTTTTCCGACGGTTTGGAACACAGCCTCAAATTCCTGAGCATGGCTCGAGAGTTAAACCAATCCGGCAATGTTCAGAATTTGACGCTTCTGGCTACTATTTTTCTACCCCTATCACTCGCCGCGGGTGTACTCAGTATGCAATCAAGATTCAAAGACTTGGGGACTTTGCTATACGACTTCTTTGGCGTCGTAGTCCTCCTGGCGACTATTGTCGTCCTCTTCCTCGGTGCCATGTTTATCTTGGCTAATGTAAAGGAACTCGAGAGCAGGCTACTGAAGTACGAGATTTACAGACAGTTTGGGCGACGGCTTCTTTTAAGTTCATTCGCACTCATACTAATAACATTCGGGGCTCTTGTCCTGTCATCCTTCATCGTGGGAATGTTCAAGGATGTCGTCCTTGGGGCTAGCATCCTAGGCTATGGAACACTCGTATTGGTCTTCGGGCCAATAGTTATCGGAGTTCTCGCCCCAGGCATAAAATCAATCGTGGACAAGTTAAAGGAAATATTTGAGCGTTTGTTCGATGTTGTCATCCGGGGGGTCAATCGTAACCAGAAAAAGAAGCAAAAAGACGTAGAGAAGAATCCAGGACCGCAACAAGGAGAAGCAGAATCCGGAGAAAAGGGCGATGATAGCGGTCCGGCTACAGAAGTCCAAGTACAAGACGTTCAAGGCGTTAACGATACGACTCTACTCTCGGATAAAACTCATACTAATGCAGTTGACGGGGAATCTAGTCGGTAACCAACCAGATGCATTTCCGGCTGTTTTGACTCGGTTGGCTGCTCTGAGATGATCACGCATTACTAGCTTGGCGGGGGCACAAAGTACGGGAAGTATACTTCTTGAAGATTATCACAGGCAATTTGTGTATATAAATCCTTCGTTATACTTTGAGGTATTTAGTAACCTCCTACTTGAATCGTGGGTAAGTGAATCTCTAATGAAGAGGATATTACGGATATAATCTATCATCAACTTCCATATCATGTCTCAACCACGGTAATTAGAGGCGATGGACAAAGATTCCCGCAAGACGTTGGAAAATAGCCGCCATTCATGGTTAATATTACTTATTGTAGCCTCTTACATGTGATTGTGGAACATCTGTGAGATGCGAGAATGCATGATTAGTTTCACTAATTGGAAATCGGAAGCTATATGGTGCTTCCCCGTGCGGCTTCTCGCATGAGAGTAAAGCTATGTAAAGCCTCCCGATACCGGTTCAACTTGAACTTAAACACGTGAATTACCCTTGGGAAGAATGTCAGACAGATTTCTATTCTCGATAGAATACCTATTCTACATGTTATGCTTTCTAGAATTAGAATATCATAATGCCATTGCCCCCCTGAGTTTCGAATCCATCTACCGTAATTTTCATTACTCTCCAATGTCATTTTCTCACTGAGAATCCCTTTCTGATTAACATTGACTTGATATATTGAGATTGTTTGGCTTTCCTGTGGACATCTGGATGGGTGCGTATGCGTATGCCCTCGTTACATGTTGAATGGAATGAGCTCCGTGGCCTATAGTTGAGCAATAGACTCTTCTTCATATAAGCCTAATTATATGACCTGCTTGCAAATTTCTAAGTTGTATCACATAGCTCAAACTCCTGGGAGTATATTAGAAGTTTAAGTGGACAGCTGGGAATAATGCGTCACGCCCATACCTAGACTGATCGTTCGATCATGCAAAGGACTCCATATTTCATTCGCCCGGACGTAGCTTGTTTCCTGATTTGAGCAGATTGGTACCTTTTTACTCATGCACCCGTGGGCCTATGTATTCTAGAACTTAAAGTTGCTCTCTTCAGTTCCTATATAAAGAGCTTTGCTCATTCCATGTAGATATTTATCTTTTCTGAATTTCTTATGGTCGGGGACGAGTATACGACTCGTATTTGGCAATAGTTTATCTATTTTTGTTAAGAAGGTGTGCCGACAGATCTGGACTTCAGCTTACAACTATACATGCAGGCTCAATCCTGGAGTTTATCCATTACCATTAAGCCAAATGCTTGTTAGACATCTTAGAACTCATGTCTGCATTGGTTCCTCACTCGGGCTCTTGCACCCCAGGTAGTAACCCCGGGGAGCCGATGAGACCCACGCCTTATCCCGGCCGTTGATCTTTAACTCCTCGGAGTCTAACGGACGAAGCACGGTCCTAATCGAAAGCAAAGAGAAGCGTCGTGCCTACAGGATAGGGATGAGTGGGGGTCACTCGATTGTTTGCTTAGGAGAAGACTGATTTCGTATACATGAGTCCTACGGCTATACTTATCACAAACTAGGGAGAATTGACCAAACGGTAGACTACAGGGGAAATATCTAATGCAGTATGATTTTAAGCTACTTCATAGACATGAAGTGAAACATGGGAGTTTATCACCGAACATCGGATTTCCTTCGGCGTCTGCGATATGTGCACGATAGAGGAACTAAGCCTTCAAGGCCCGAATGAAGATAAATATTCCATGCGGCCTGCCGGCAATTCTCGTTAAATCTGGATTTAGATTGGGTGGGAAAACCAATTCGTTTCACCCAAAATTTACTACTGCTACACGGTGCATTGCCACCACCTGAATCGAGAGCAAACATAGATCTTGACCGCCATCCCACGCGCGAATAACGTCTCTTAGAGCAATATGTGCACTTCCGAATGTGTCTTATAACATGGGATATTAGAGTCTATGCCGTTATTTAACATATTTGCAAACGAACTTATATGGGACTCTGTGAGAGGGGAACTACTGCATCAGCGATAGTCAACTTGCAGGAGTCCCCGATTTCGCGCAGTGAGTATGCCTACATTAGCTTTCATTAAAATTTAAATCATGACGAATACGACAGTAGTTATAAACCTCATTAACTTCAACAGAAGAGAGAATGCCATAGTGATGAAGAATGCCAAGTTACATATGACTGAGTCAAGCCAACAGCAACTTAGATGAACCTAATCCTTCAAGCCCCTATCTAGTGTTAAGAACTAGTTAGGGGAGGATGTGGAGAATAGATAGAAAGTCGTTAGTAGGTACTGCAGTTAATAGCCAAATGGAAGCAGCCAGTGAATCCGAGGGACGATTAAACGCCCGAGGTGTCTCACGGTTGTTACTTTCGAGAGCCTAATATACTTAAAGGTTCCACCACACGTGTTATACATGTGCTGGGCCAGAGCACTACCGTAGTAGTCCGTCGTGAGACCATTAAGAGTCGGCTATATCGGATATTCGGCGATTAAGAAGGGCATTAGGTACTACCGGGAGATTTTGTATGGGATTTCAAGGAGGGCGGATGGGTTATAGCACTTTAGTCATGGTCTTGTTCAGATGTAAGTGGTCCATTTAGACTACCTAGCTGCAGCTGTAATACCAGATCCCAGGTGTACCAACAACTCCTACTTGCATGAGGTATTAGGTTTCGGTAGACAAGTGAGAAAGCCGCATGAAAGGTATCGTCTTAATGAAATGTTTACTTTGACGCTACAATAATAACGGAGAAGGAACTACGACAGTTATCATAACTAAAAAGGATTAGGTGCCATACTGAAAAGCAAATTTACCATTTGGGGGATCAACCATGGACGTATTTCTGGATCGCTCGGCCTGGTTCGGTATACACATGGAGAGGTTAAAATCATCTGAAGGTGTCGTCGTACTGCAGTACCGTAGTAAAATGTCCGTCAAATCCTCACATTTAAGCAACAAGTACTGTGAAGGGCTCGGCACAGGGTTTGCTACAATTCACGTTACGCTGGTAGCGCCGTACATCAGATAAAACAGTCTCGCTATGAGCCCGCATTCGACGACGGCTTAGTACACGCAAAGCCGAGCGTGAAGAGGAAATAGATTGCGAACGAATACAAGCTCATACCTTGGTAACTCCTCGTTGACGTGGACGTAGGAGGCCACTAACTAACAACAGAAGTATATATAAAGGAGTAGAGGCGACGCCTGCTCTCTTCATCTAATTGCAATCTATGAATACACTACATTATCACTAACCCTGGTCCTTCATATGCAACTCATACGAGGCCTTTGAGCTACTTATATAACAGAGTACCCACCGTTTTCTTCTATGAACGTATAGATTGCTTCGCCCCTATAACATACAAGGTACAAAACCTTATTATTTTATGCTACCTACACCTATATCAGGTAGCCATGGCGTCCGAGTCAACTACTGGGGCCGTACTCAACGGGTAAGAATACACTCTGTGCTTCATCCAGAAACCTTCCGATTTGAGATTATCTATACTGGACACAACTGATTGAGGTATCATCCTACCCTCCTGTGTAGCGAAAGACCCCTAGGGTCCAACGAAGTACGGACTGCCCGTACTACTTATGACAAGCAAGATCTTCGGATGGATCGCCTGGAGGCATTCCTCACTATTCCCATTGGCACTATCATCGCTTCGGACCTTGACCCTGAAGAAATTCCAGCGGTTCACGGAGCACGTATTGACGCCGAACTTGCGGCCATCCTTCCTTATCTTCCTCAAGTCTAGTGTCTGCGTCCTATTGCCTAAGGCGAGCGCGTAGTACCTATACTAGACACATATATATGTATATAAAGCACATAAAATGGCAATACGGTGACGACTTTAATTTCCTCATTTGATACAGCGAGGGAGGGCACATGAGAATGGATTATTTCGGTCTATAATATTGGATGGAAAGCCCATAAGCATTTACTAGGAGTATTGGCATGATTGCCAATTTGACACAAAAATGTCATTTTGTCTAAGGAAGAATATTGAGTCCGAGCGTAAGCACATGAAGAAGTCATTTCTCAATTTTCACGAGACTAAAACCAAAAGGTGTCATCTATTGAAGATGATGTTCTGGGGAACTAGAACATTAGATCCTTGTAGCAAGCTGCAAAGTCTTGTTTACATACACAAGGAAACAAAGTATCTGAATCTTTATTAAACTAATATTACCACTCTTGGATAATTGTGGGAGGGTCGGTTCAAAGGAGGTCGAACTCAGGGGGTCTTGCGGCCGAAAATGGGAACCCCTAAACCGGCCAAAACAGTTCAGGACCTCGACGGTAATATACGTTTTTGATCGTACAGGCTGTTTTCCTAGGGGCGTGTACTAAATATCAACCACCGTATCAAAGCCAACCACTAGCACTGCATGTGCAGGAGGTTGCCCCGCCCCAGCCAGGCAAACGCAAGGCAGATACCTAGCATTGCTTCCAAAGATAGGTTTCTAGAAATCTACTGGACGAATTAGTCCATCTCTTGCGAGTGAATGATGAAAGCTGGTGCGGAACCCTGGTACTTAATATATAATGGTAGACTCAGGTTTACAAGTAACAGCTGGTATGCATGCCTTAACATTAAGGCTGGCTTGGTTAAAAAGGGTTGCTCCATGCACTGACAACAGCACCGAGAGAAGATTCTACAGATCAAGCAGAGTGCCATGGAATATCAAACATTGATAACGACCATGACGAAAGTATAATATCGGGGGCATTACTGCCAGCTAATCATCCAGAGCTTTACTCTCCACGCCTCGACGTATCAACAACTTCATTGGCCAACATTGCATTGGCATCATTCTGGCTACAGTACTGTTTACGTAACCATCAACCCTGCGCGCAATTTGACAAGCGTGGTCCATTGCCTAGCCGTGTCATCGATGTCAGTCAGCCACAGCAACCTGTGCTGGTCGAAGGAATGAATCGCGTGGAGAACTATATCACATTGAGCTACAAATGGGGTGAAAGTGCCAAGTACTTCACCCTAGCACAAAACCTATGTGAGCATGAAGAGACAGGCATCCCTCTAATCTTCCTGCCCCGGACCTTCAAAGATGCGATGCACGTCACTCATTCACTTGGATTCCGTTGGCTATAGATTGACGCTCTATGCATTGTACAAGACGTAGAAGATGAGCTGCAGAGAGAAATGGGTATGATGGACCAGATATTCCAGTATTCGACGCTTACTCTTTTCGCGGCGGCCGGGGATCATGCAGACTCTGGCCTCTCATTTCCCAGAGACCCACGGTGGCACAAGCCGTGTTTGCTAAATTTAAAGACCACCGTTCACCATAAGACAGTGGAGGGATCAGTTTACGTGGATGTCGACGGCGCCCATGACTCTTATTCGCCACTTTATGGACGAGGCTGGGTCCTACAGGAAGAAATTCTCGCAATTCGAGGGCTTGTCTTTGGACGTCGAGAAATTCGTTGGCGATGCATGTGCGGTAGAAGTTCTGAGAGAACCCCAATGGAGACGTGCCGTAGGCGTATCACAACTATCCGAGATCTTGGGTCTCCTACCGGCTTGCCTGAGAAGATTCAATACTCCTGCGAGGTGGAAGATGGTTTTAACTATCTTCGAATGTGGATCCAAGATCCCGATCCTCTGCCTGATCGGGTGCGGTATCGGAATGATAAATGGTTTCGAGATAACCACTTTGATCATTGGTATTCCATGGTTGAAAATTATAGCAGAAGAGAGCTCACGCGCGAGTCAGATGAGCTACCTGCGTTGGCCGGTATAGCTACAGCAATGGCGAAGACACACAACTGCAAATACCTTGCCGGATTATGGCACGAAGACCTGCAGACCGGCCTGTGCTGGTATGTTAGCGCGCGTAGACGCTTTCATGAAAGGGACGGCCAGTCGAAAGCCGCAAAAGGTCCTGCGCTGCTGTGGTCTTGGATTTGTCGGAATTTTCCCATCGGCTGGCTTTATGTGGCTTTGTATAACGATATAAGGACTCATGAGGCCTTATTACTAGCCGTAATGGAAATGCTGCTGAAGCTCGTAAAATCGATATTATTGATGAACCTATCTAGGATTTGCGAGAATTATAGGGGCGGTAAGCCTCTACTCATGGATGTTCCGTGCATAGCATTGGATCCGCCTAAGAACCAGCCGGATTCTGCTGAAGTTTCTGCGCCATCATGGTCTTGGATTTCTCGGAGAGGCGAATACATAAAGTTCCAAGGCTGGGAAAACGAGGATCTCGTTATAAAGATGAAGATGGATGGTCTGTCGAGGGCTATACAAAACGTTGCCGAGTTTCCAAACCTAAAAGCCGAGGGTTTCGTCGAACTTAGAAATGCTCCGGATGTCATTGTGACTTCTCCGCCTCAGTCGCCCACAACGAACCCTTATATTACCGTCACACAGAAGACTCTCGTCCTCAGCGGCCGACTGAAAATGGCGGTCGTTGAGGAGAAACACAATCCATTAGGAGCTTTTTCAGGGCTAGATGGACACGGAGAGTGGGAAAGAGAAGTGCGGGATCCCGATACAGGCCAGCAGTTAGGTCGTATAATGTTTGATTTTAACCCGGAAGGATTGCAGATCAAGTCTGTGTTCTGCTTTCTCTGTGCTAAGGGGGATAGACTCACTAAATGGGAGCTGACATGTCTGGGACTACTGCCCATTGATAATGCAACGAACAGATTCACCCGCATTGGCCTTATCATCTTAACGGTTCCGAAATGGTTCGGCATGTCAGTGAGCGAAGGCTATTACTATTCTATATTAACTGATAGAGTGGACAAAATACCGTCACAGACTATACAAATTTCATAGGTTACAATTATTATATATCATTCAGTACATTGCTTAATATTCCTTGCGCGTTGTGGTTCGCGTTGCATCGTATATTAATCAATAATGTATATGGGGGTTTTACATGTGACTTGCACGGCGATGCCTTTGGAAAGTTCGTCTGGTTGAACTTAAAATACACAGAGTTTTTCATTACTTGGGAAACTCTTGCTAGAGCTCGACATCAAAGACCATATTTTCTCAAAGGGGGGCACAATACAGCTAGGTCCATTGCAAACTTGCAAGGCAAATCGGAATCGGTTCACTCTACGTGGTAGGATAGATAATGGGTACCAAGCAGTTCGCGTTATTCTATTACATAAGTGACGGGAAATTTTTAGGCTGGCGTGCGTGTTCTTGACTTGCTAGAACTTTTGTTTATTTCAACTTCAAGGAATAGTGGGTAGTTTCTTTAACAGGATCGGTTCGTCGGGTACAGAATACATATCATCCAGCAATCATATTCATGGAAGGACGTAGCATCAGGTCCAATGCAATGGCAAATATTCCGCATTTTATGCACTATTTTACGTTGCGATGTCTTCACATGATAAACAATACCTCTAAAAGACCTTGTGGAGGGGTTCCGGAATTGCCGGACCTAACCTACCTTATACACCAACATTTTTAATTCTAAAGTTTACCCTAGATCTCGATTGTTTCACAGTTCCCTGTTCCACACTGAAAATATGAAAATAGGGAAATTGACAAGTTATGATATTAATTTATTCATAAGTATAGCATTATTCTTCTTAAGCGTTATACTTTTCTAGTGTTTATTTTACGAAATGTTTGATCTTTGTTATCCGGAGGCTGGAACCGAAGTGTGCAACTAAGCTTAAAGGATACTCCCGCTAGGTGGGTCCGAGCTTATCTAAAAGTAGAAATGTTCCCGAATTGCCGGGTACTGTGAGATGTACCTTAGTACATCTCAACACGTGACTGCTCGTCACGTGTCATTCAGACATTCAGATTCATCTTGAGTGTTTGTAAAAAAAAAATAATAATGTTTCATTTTAGTAGTTAGTTTAATAGATCAATTTATCTAACAGGTACCTATCAGGTCATCCCGCAGTGGAGCCGGACCTATCTAAAGCGGGGGAAAGCTGATCAAGTAAGGTGTGGATTTCCCGTGTAGGGGGTTTAATCTTTTCAATTACATACCTAGGTGACCCCCTTCATTCACAAGGCTTCGCGAACTCCATTTCCTATTTCACGCTGTGGACAAAGATGACGAAAGTGAAATAAAATATGCATAAAGGGGAATTATCATAGATAATAGTTAGCTACCTGCTTAAGATTATCTTTCAAATACATCAATTTCTTCCTTTGTCATTGCTAGATTTTAGCAGTTAGTTTCAACGAGGGCTGGGTAAATTCCAACCCGGCCGGGATCCTTTGCTTTAAAACTCCAAAGCCTGCGTCTTGATTACCAAAGGTAAGGAACTGTAAATATATAAAATACGATTGATACTTCTCGTCAGGTTTGTTTCTTTTGGTAACTAGCGACTTTGTGTTAGGAAATTAAAATAAGCTATAGTTCCAAAGACTAAAGTACCTTGATAGGGAACACAAATTAATCTTAATCTAAAGTGTTTTTAAGGTATGGTTTTAAAACATCAGAAATGTAATTACCATAGGTGCTAATAGGTATGACCTTGATTAAATGAAGTTCATAAATTACCTACTCGAGTTTATCTAGTGATTATATAATCCGGAATCCCTTTACAGTACAATTTAAAATATTAAAACTGTAAATAAAAATTTAAGTTCTAGTACTTTTCACCTCCTTTTGAGCTTTTCCAGCATTGGACACACTGAATTATACTAAGAAAAGAAACTGCGATATTGCATTGGAAGGGTGTGGTGACGTAGTCAATGCTGGTGCATGCTGCCTTAGGAAGCCGTGGCTTAAGACACAGGGGTGGGGGTTAGGCATTAATAAGTTCTATTGTCCTACATTAAATGCAGGCTACAACTGAGCACACCGAAATCTACCTAGTCACTAGAAACTTGCTTGCCTGGGTGGACGCTTTGATAGAACCTTAGGACAATACAAGCCTGACTGCTACTGAAATATTGATCTGAAAGGCATGCTTTCGGTGAACGTACATATTTAATTAACCCTGCATATTTTGCTCCAACCTTAGATCATGTCTGCCTAAAGCAAAGGAAAGACTGAGATGAGGTGATAAGTACCTAATTTGTCAGAAACAAGCATAGTTTCGGTGAATGTCTGCAGGTGGGAGTACCACTGCAAGTTACTTTGCAGCATCTGGAGCTGTCTGCCCAATAAAAGACTGAGTAATAATAGCACGTGTGTAACATCTATTAGAAAAGTTTGCATTTGAGGTGACCGGACAAAGGCAAGGCAGTGGATATTCTACCTAGTAATTACTTGATTGTTATACGTCCTATGCGGTTGGAAAAGGCCTAACTATCTACAGAGCATAAGGACAAGGCAGATAGATTGGAGTCTTAGACGTGAAATTATGCACAATATAGGTACACAATAGTGTAACCTATGGCCTGATAGGGGGGGGGGGGGGCGGTGTAAACACCGGACTTGGAAAAGATGAGCGCAGGCTCACAATACCCGGTGCCAGGCCGAAACCACGGTATGATACCAGGTGATTGCCTACCTACTGTAACGAATATACCTTACATATATAAATCAACATCACCATCACCCAAGGTAAGAGTAGATGCAAGACCAAACACTTTCAGCATCGTCGTCAAGAGTTATCCTTACTTCACCCGATAGTGTATCTCTCTTTGCTACAATCGCCCGTGTAGCTCGTTTTTGACAATCCTGCTGCCTCTACCATGCTTTTGAAGAGATACACGGTTCATTCATTTACGATATCTTTGTCAGTTTAATCATCAAGAAATTTTCCCACACAGTGATTCTTAGGTCAAGGACCCATACAGCCATCCATAGACAAAGGACTCCTGCCTAACGCAAAGGAGGCCCATGCATCACCTCAATGTCCAAGTGGTTCTATTACATCAGAACAGTATCAATGGGGCAGGGCAACTTAGTTTCGGCCAAGGGCTAAGCTAGTAACATACCATTGTTAGGTGGCTTTTGCGAGACAGACGCCTCAGCCACCACAAATCACAAAATTTCTAGACGAGCTCCTAGTCGGCCTAATATTTTTCAACGTTTATTATTGATATCTTCTTTCCTTGACGAAGTATCTACTTGGCCGCGCACCGTTCGTTGAATGACCAGTTACCCTTGAGGGTACTGGTGGAGGCACAGCGGCGGCCTTATTAGCAGTCTTCCCATATTCGTTATTCGATGGTATGATGAACAAACATTCATAGGGGTAGCACGAAGTCACGTCGCCTAGTAAGTAGTACCCAAGTTATTCGAATACTTACAATGTATTGCCTAGATGTTGCATAGTTGCATTGAAGGAACTTGGGTTTGGGCAATTCAGGGTAACTAAGAGCAAGGAGTTCCCACACAATGCCGACTTCAGCCTTGTAACTAGATGAATTTATATCGTATTTTGCGCAATATTTCTATGTCTATGCAGTGCTAGTTTGGTTCTAAGTTAGAAATATTGCCATTTTGGTGTGTAGAGCAGACGAGGTACCCAGTAGGCGTCCAAGGCTACCAGCTGACCGAGGACATGTTCGTCATAATCAAGGATCTTGCTAATCTCAGTTTCACGGCATCTTGGAACCACCTTTGACATAGCCTAGATACAGCAATCCACAGATGAACAAACCAACGTTCATTATATTCTGCCTTATGGTGTACGACCATGTCGTTACTATTCAATACATTAGCATCTTCCTTTCGCGCGTTATGTATGGTTGGTGCCTTTGGACGCCTTAGATGCCTCGTCAACCCTTCTGAGGACAGGTCCGCCATGATGGACGGTGTTGTCATATATTACTTGAAAAGTCCACTTCACACGAGTTATATCCCTCGCCAACCTATTCCGCGATAGACGTCCTGTGAGGCTTATATTCATACAATCTCAGCACGTTGAATCCAGAAACTGCCTATATTCGTCTGATTCTAAAGCCATCACTGAATATCAGCCATGGCCAACAACTCAAACAGCGCGGCATACTATGGGTAAGTCACGCTACCTATATCTCCACGGGAATTATGAGACCCTAACGGGACACTGATGAGTTACAGTGCAAATCCGTCCAAGCCAACTCACCATTTCACTGAAAACCCACCAACAAGTCACCCGGCCGATAAACAAAGTCTTCAAGATTACCGCCTCCAACTATTCCAAGACGGACCCAACAGTGTACCTCTCGTAGATGATCGTACACCTAGTTCAGATAACACGCAAACTTCTCACGAGGCCAAGATTGCTGCCGAGTTGGAAGCGATCCTAGCTCGCCTTGGTTAACTTGCAGATGATGTTATCCATCTACATCAAGCAAGGACAGTGGATGGGAATTAAGAGCCCATCTACTAGATCCTTTATATGCTTGCTCTGCACATGTATGTGCATTGGGACGGTGCCCAAGGTGTCTCTGCTAGGTATTCATGGCTGAAATATTCGCCTGAATATCTGACACGAACTTCGAAAGGGTCTCTTCGCTCTGTTATAGCGATTTGCCTAGATCTTCCGTCACAGATCTTTTCGGAGTCATTTAGCAGGCTCTCAAAGCCCCTCTATCCGCCCCTACCCCCGGAGTCAATGTTATGTTGGTCTACCAGGAAACTATCGACGAGGTTCTCGTTCCGGCCTTCCTCGTCGCGGTAGCTTCTTTCACATCTATCGTTTATCCATTATTATTCGATCTGGACCTTCTTGGACATTTTATCGTCGCTTATCCTCAGCTTTTAAGGTCTAGTCGCCTTGAAAGGTATTCGATGTTACTGCAGCTTCCTATGGTCTAAGTGGACCTCTGTTTGACGTTTGATTGCTTTGAGGACCCCTAAGAATCATCAGGGACGTTTGTTTGATGGTGTATTTTGTAAGGAAGTATTGAAACCCAGTCTGACTGCCGGATGTTAAATAGTCCTCCTAATGCGACTTGTACCCGGCTTTGTTTTACGCTACATTCATGGTTTGCGCTTCGTCTATGATCTAGTTTTACATTAATTGAGATTATACTATTCAACGTTGGCCATAGGGATTTTAGATGCATGAAGACTAAGTCAAGCTATGGTACTTGAAGGCTTGACTGAGTGTTGTTACTGGCTTTTTTGACCACGCAGATAAAAATCTTATCATATCTTATACCTTCGTAAAGTTGCTAAACTATCTTTCATGATGTCGAAGACCAAGAGCCAATAGGGAGCTCATAAGTATGAATAAGGTTACTAAGAACCCGGTACTGTGGATGAGGTGGGGGCGGGTCTACCCGTAGTGGAACTATTGTTCTATATATAGCGTAGCGCTACCGGTAGCCGAACTCAAGCCCCACAATTCCGGAACAGTAAAGAACTTAATTGCTTCTTCTACATGTACATATACCCCGAGCTGACATTGAATTCCATCAATAGACCTATGAAGCTTGTAGGATCTTTATGATTTTAACAAAAGCTAGCGACTTCTACAAGATTCATGTTGATACCACCAGAGAGCTTTTCATGGGATACTGACAATACCGACACCATTAAGCACTAACATCTTATCTCCGAGGTAAATGAAACAACTACATAAATATATGTGGGTTTGGACAAAATTAAGTTCACAAGCGCACTGTTTTTTATATGTAGTTCGAACTAACTACCTTGCAGATTCACTTGCATGATCATTTTGACGCCGTGTATCGTAATACCCATAGAAGTAATGCCAAGCTGAAATTTAATAATATCTCCTCAAGCACCAGAAAACTACGGTACATTACTCACTTGAAATTAGTTGGCTGGTCTTTTTGTACTATTCCCAAAGTGATGGATATTGATTTGTTAATATAAGTGGGACATGTACCTACTATAGTTTTCTAGCACTTGAGGACATACTTCTTAAATTGTCACCATTTAAAGTATCATTATATCCTAGTTCCTCAATGTCTGGATTGAATTAAACATTATGATCGTTGCTAAACTACTCTCCACGTTACTAATATCAATGTCCTGCCTTCTCTTCACACATCCCCAAATGGTTTAAAATCTGAGACCCGGCATCCGATCTTTTGCCATCTTGCCATTCTGCTACGCTCTTCCGGCATGCATCGTAGAACCCGAAGACGTTCCCATAGATGCTCCCGAATGTTGCCCGGCGGTTGCCCTCTGATTGGAGTGGTTTGAGGCAGGTCTGAAAGGGCTGACTCCGTGCTCATTCCCCTCAAGTGAATCGTTATTATGCTGCTTATTCTCTTGCGAAGTACCTGCATTTTCGTCGACGTTAGGCTGGTCATTGCTTTCCTCGCTAGTATTCTGTTGTCGACGACGCTTTAATGATCGATAGCACGCAAAGGCAATGCAGAGGGTTATAATAAGCCCAAGTGCACCTGAGAATGCCACAATGATGATTATTATAGTATTAGGTGGTGTTTCGGAGGGGGGAGAGAATGTGGGACGCGGCAGTCCGGTCGTGCCTATAGGGCTTACCCATATCGGGGAACTCGGTGTAATAGCGGCCGGGGTAGGTTGCGTGATAGATGTAGCAGGCTCCGACCGAATTATGGTCAAAAACGAGGCGGTCGGGTCAAAGGGAGGGAATTCACAGAGGTATAATGGGTTGGACGACGTCGTGTCTGGTGAACTAGTCAACGAGGTCGGCTCTGGGATCTCTGTACGACGAACAGGGAGACATGTAAGGCCTCGGTCCTTAAAATATGGCATGTTGAGACACAACTCCGCTAAACCAACATCTACTTAGGTATCTCGACTATCTATCGTAAGCCAATCCGGGAACGAGGACTGGCTGTATGGAAGCGTTGATAGTACCAAAAGTATCGATTACCAAGGAAGATATGTTGGAAGCGGAGTGGGCGAGAATGACGGAAATAATAGATAATTCCTATGTGCTTAAATACAGAATTTAGCATCTGCGGCATACCGTTATTGAGTAATTCAGGGTGGTATTGTCTATTCTACAGTCACAAGCATCGATTTATCAATGCCAATTATCCCACTGAAGTGAGTAACTGATTTGCTACTTCTACTTAGTCTTTAAGAGTCCTTGAAGTGATAACGAATAAGATTATCTATCAAAAATATGCTAACCAGAAAAAGTGCTGTATAAATCTAGTGACTAAGGAATACAGCATAACTCTTCGGAAAAGTTTTGAATTTAGCAGGTAACGAATAGAGGACTTAGGTGTACGATATCAATTCTACGAATGGGTCACGGGGCAAAAGCTAATGCATATATCAAGCTGCTTGCTGTCAATTGAAAGAGTACATTGCTAAATAACGATACCTCACTGATCCTTTATAACAAATGAGTTTTACTAAGGCTATATCTAGGGGGTCTCTTCTTTTGCTCAACAGGGGCGCAAGTTCCCTTGCGAACCTTTAGAATATTATTTAGCTGGTACTATAATAGGTTCCGGATTTCTTGTTTTATGAGAATTTTACGGCTATGGTGTCAAAGGATATAGAATTGTATTTAATTTCGCGGGGGGACGATGGGAAACATGAACAATTCTCTTTTGCGGAATTGTCCTAGTCTCGGAGGGAAGACGCCTATCAACCAGCGAAATGCTCAAGCCCATAAAAATAGTAGCCTCTATGCCATATGGCCTATTAAGCCTCACCACAGATTCATCATTTTTGGCAAGCGTTGGTTCCCGGATATTCAATGATTGGTTAGAATATACAGTCCCAAGCTCTTGCATCAATTTTCCTATTCACCTCCCGGATTATGTCGCATTGAGTGGAGCTCTGACTTTAGTCAACTCTATTATCGTGAGTTTCGACACAAAGTCCGTATAGTAACGTTTTTATAAGCACTTAGCGAGAAACATTATATGTGACTTGCTGATTAAACCATCATATTTGACTTTGATAAGGAACGAGATAGCATTGTCTAAAGTTTAGCTAGAAGAAACACTATATCTATCTGGTGTCAGAATCACGGCAATATCAATCCCATTTGGTATAAGTATCCTCTAGTGCATCAGTGCAGTATGGATACTTGATATAGGAAGTAGACGAACTAATCTCATATGGGGCCAAATACTTTTAGGGCGAATCTTGACAAACATATTTCCCGAGTGGGCCCGAAAATCTCGCGTAATTTTTTCCGACTAGCACCACCCGGAGAGTTCAGGGGAACCACAATAAGAATTGAATTTGCATATTTAATTCCCACAAAATGTGAAGCTAACGACATATTTAGCCGCAAAACAAAAGCAAAAAGAACTCCGAATCGGGGAATCGAACCCCGGGCTTGACGGTCCTTCAACTAGGAAGTCTTGAGAGCGTCAAATGTTAGCCACTACACCAATTCGGATGTGAAAATTTGTTGAGAATTTACATTTATATATTCCCGCATGCATGCAAGATTAAAACACTACACCTACTTAGGCCTCAGCGCTTTGACGAGTTATTTAACTTTACTCTATATATCTTTGCCCGAGTTTACGAGGGGTTATTGTGTCGAATTTTTTCCATGGCCCAAATAGGAAAGTAACTCAATGGGCAGTATATGGCACGTGCGCAATTATGTAAACTCGGGCATATTGTGCAGCCCGCAGGGCTGCCTCCAGTTAAACATGATGACGATAGATATGTATCCAATCCCTAGGATACTTTGATCTATAGTTTTTATATGACTTGCTAGTGTGTATAACACTAGGCACTGTGCATTGAATCATACGTATAGCACCTTGACTTGATATGTTGAGTATGAGTGGAGATAAGTATGTTCAGGTATGTATGTATTTCAGTATAGTCGTCACGCTTTAAAATCCTTTTCTAGAATCATCGAAGAGGGTCCGGTTACCTACGCCGTAATTCCTTTATACGCCGAACAAAGGGTGCCCTTCTTCCACACGCCCCGGATGTTAAGCGTGTGGTCGATGTCCTGAAGAGGGTTACCCTCCACCAAGACCAGATCTGCCCTGAGCCCTTCCGCAATTCTTCCTCTGTCGTTGAGACGCAATCTCTTGGCTACTAGCGCAGTCCCTGCTCTCAATGCCTCCTTTGGAGTGAAGCCACATTCTTTAACCAGCACGGCTAATTCCTGATGCGCAGTAAGGCCGAAAGCAGTTCCATGTGCAGGGCCAGCAGAGTCAGATCCCCTGGATGAATATTTAGTGACCAGTATGTATGATTAGCCGCGGTTGCACTTACAAGATAATTTCGATTCCGGCAGCTTTCAGCTCCCTCACACTTTGATAAGCATATTCAACCTTTGCCGCACTATCGCTAAGTGCCATGCATCTGTGAAGGTTCTTTTTACTTTGATCGCTCAGGTGTTTGTGGACTCGAGGATCTTGGCAGTATCTCTGTTGCTCTTTCAGCCCTTCCGAGGTCAAGCTAGCGATCGTCACTAGGGTTGGGCTACAGTATCTATATCCAGCTCGTTAGAATAAACCCGTCAACGCTGAGGCTTCGGATGTTAAAAATACAAGACGTACGCATTGTTCAATAGGTATGCATCGATTAATTCTTTTGTAGGTGGCCGGTCAAAGAATGTGTGCACCATCCCATTGACGCCAACCTGTAACATTTCTATTGTCCCTTTAAGACTCATAGCGTGCGCAACTGCGAGAAGGCCATTCTGGTGGGTGGATTCGACGATAGCTCTCTGAAGCTCTATAGGTATCAATGTAGGCTTCATGGACAAACCGTTGCCATCTTCATGCATCAGCTTTACATAATCCACCTTATCGTTGAGGCGATCTTGGATGAAGGCGTCCACATCAGCTTTGCTCTTTATATTTGGCCAGGCGGAAATTCGAGCTATCGTCTAACTTCTCATTAGCATTATGTAGAATCTCTAGGTACCTATATATAAGTTTTTACCTCATCCGAGCTGTCATGGGCTAATATAGCAGGTGTTGGCCACCCTCCGAATACAGTTGCAGCTTGGCTAGCGGTCTTGTAATCTGCCGAATCCGAGTCCTTTGCAGCCTGCTCCCTTAGTTTGCTGATGTTCTCAGCCTCTTGGTGCATATCACAGACAGTAGTGAGGCCAAACTTCAAGCACTGCTTCAGTGTTGAGTTGTCATCGTCGACATCTGCGTGTACATGGCCATCGATAAATCCGGGAACTAATGTATGTCCCGGTTTGGAAACAATAATAGTAGATGCGTCTAGTCCAGCAAGTGATCCTTCTGTCACTTGCTTGATCAACCCATTTTCCACGAGTACGCTACCAGATGAGATCTCTCTTTCGCCGTCAAAGATGCAGACGTCTTTGATAAGTAGTGCTGGAGACATTGTTATCGCGTGTTTGAACTTGATTGATGTTACTAGAATAAGATAGTTGTGTATGGGACTGGAGAATCGAGAACTATTTCGAGAACTATCGTAGTGTCTTTCAGTCAAGGCCATATATAGTTCATACCAACCGCCAACCTTGCATTCTAACTCGCGGAACGCGAAGAATAGCCGATTTAATGACGGCGCTTCTCGGACTTCCGTGGACGGTATTGATTGGTCATACGTTTACTGAATATGAATATTAAGCCCAATAATTTGAAATCGTATACAAGGCTAAGCGTCCGATAATGGTATAGAATTGCGGTGATAGACACCGAAACGTCTGTCTTCTTGGATAGCATGATAGCCCTACAACTTGATTGGCTAAATTGGTTCCATTGTTCTATAATAGGTAGTCTTATACCTACGTGCAGGACTTGATGGAAACTGTCCGAGACCTTGTAATACCCCAAGAAGAAATTCGAAATTCTTTTTCCTAACTCCACATTTTCCCTACCTACGTATCCTAAATACCAGCTGATTCCCACATAGAATTTCCAACACCTTTCGACTTTTGACCTCCTTTCCTCGATTTCCCGTAGTTGCCGGTAGATCACAGAAGCTTGGCGCTGACTTTGTCGTTGATGAGTACCGAACTATCCGATACCCAGTTGCTACTACAAGCTATCAAGTCAAGCATAGGACAGCTAATGCGAAAGAGACCGTGAAGTGGGATTGTTTGGGCCGACTTGCTTGGCGATACAATTTCCATGATCCTGCATTCAGGGATACCTTATACGGCAAAGCCCCTGTCAGTGAACACAAAACAGAATCCTCGTGTTATGGAGCTGCTAAACAGTTGTCGACTGTTTAGTCGATGAGAGTATGGGAAGTTAATGCAGATGTTAAATCACCCCGGTCATCACGGCAATAACAGTGTGCTACGATTGCTTCTAACTCGGATCCTGGAAAAGTCCGTATTAAGTCCGGAACAAGTATCTTTGGAAAATATGGCAATGCTGAAGTTGTTTTATAAAGATATATAAGATTGATGGGATATCATTACGTAAGGATAGTCACGTGGTGACACGTGACTATTTCCCACACAAAAGGCAATTCTTTTTAGGTAGCATTTATACACACAATTCGTAACCATTATAACATCAATTAATTAATACAATAATAATCATCGTGATAATTTTATTTTATATTATCTTTTTTTTTTTTTCCTTTTATTACGTTATTTTTTTTTATTATTTAATCCGTACGGATATTTAGTTATATTTATATTAATTAATAATTAGTTAAAAAAATAAAACCATAAATTAATAAAGGTAAAAAACGTAAAACGTTTTTTAATAAAAAAAAATAATGGTTTAATTATTATGTTATTTTAAAAGTATTTAAAGTTTAATTTATAAACTTATAATATTTACGTTTTATTATGTATTTTATAATACTTTTGTTATATTTACAATTATTTAACATAATTTTAATATAAAACAAATATATTAACGATAATATTTTAAACATTAATTTAACCATTAACTTTAATAATTCCGAATTAAATAAAGTAATAACAAAGGAAATTAATATATATTATACGGAAAACTTTACGTATTATTTTAAATATTATAATAACAAATGTAACGAAAATATATGGGATAATTTTAAAAACTTTTTTATAAAATAACAAATAAAACACTTTTAAAAAACACATTTTTTACTTTAAAAATTAATAATAAATTATCTTTTATACCACGGAATATATTTTAATAAAAAAAAAACCACTTTTAAAAGATTAAAAACAATAATTAACGTTAAAAAATTCCCGGAATTTCCATTTAAACTTATTTTATAACTAACGATAATACCGAAGTTAATTTTATAAATAACACCGGAACCGACTTTATAAAACATATAACCAATTTTATAAATAATTTTATTAAAGTTTAACAAGTTTAATATAAAACCGATAAAATCACAAAGCATTACCAATTATATTAAAGTATATAATAATAACGAATACAAATATAAAAATGAAAAATATAACTTAACGGATAATATATTAAATAAAAAAATTAAAATCGTTAAAGATTTTTATTATAAAATTAAAATTGGTTGATTATATCGAATTTATTATAATATACGATTATTTTTAATTAATTTAAATTAATAATTTTTATAATTTAATTAAAAACAACTTTGTTTTTAACTAAACGATTTAACCGAAAATAACCTCGTTTTTAACTAAACGACTTTTATTTCGACCGTTTTAACTAATTAACTTTAATTAACTTTAACCAATTTTAACTAACTTTAATTAACTTTAATTAACATAACAAAAGATTTTACCATAAAAAACCATATTAAAAAAAAAAATTTAACAAAATTTAATCAAATAAAAGGTTTAATATAAAATCAAATTAAATAAAAAAATTTAATAAAATTTAATTAAATAAAAAATTTAATTACATATTTAACCGTTTTAATTTATTATTATTATAATAAATTAAAACTTATTAACAATTACGTCATAATATAAAAAAAACGGATTAAAGACAAAAAAAAAAAAGAAATTGTCAATGTTAAATTAATTAAATTGTATGTAATTACGTCATACGAGAAAAGAAGGGAAAAGAAAAAAGTTACCAGTAATAAAATATCATTACATAAAGATAATCACGTAGTAACACATGACTATTCCCCACACAAAAAGCAATTCTTTTTAGATAACACCCACACACACAATTCGTAACCATTACAACATCAATCAATCAATACAACAACAGTCATCGTGATAGTTTTATTTCGTATTGTCTTTCCTTCCCTTTCCTTTCGTTACGTTATCCCTTTCTATTACCTAATCCGTACGGATACCTGGTCATACCTACAAAGATCACTTGCCCCAGAAAACATGGGTAGGCAGGTATACCTATGTGATTATTTGCTTTCCTTTATATCTTATGCTTATTAAGATAATCATTCATAGGTATTATAACTAGCTAGCCGTTCAGCCTTTATAGATTTATAAGTCCTATCATATAACTGACGGCAGTGATGACTCGCTAGAAGCGTATAAGGATGTGTCCAATGATATGAGTTGATGTATTGATGCAAGGGTTTGAAGAGAATGACGAAACTACGCAGGGGATGATTACTTCAGGTACCTGTTATAGTCACAGTGACATCGCATCAAAGGCACTTGGGAGGTAATAGCCATGGCTTCGCTTGCCGTCAAATTCTAAATAAGGAGCATGGTTAGTTCCTACTCAAAGTATGAAAGTGCTATGAAGCCAGCCAAACATGCAGTCTGCCAGGTTTTAGATGAATGTGGCTATATCCATCCAGAAGATGACGGATTCGAGAACCCAGGTACTAAGTCCCGGATACTATTCCATATGATATCGAATGGTGGAATCAACTTGGCAACAAACCTACTGATTGTCCTCGAACGAAAACTGGGAAAGCCGCTGCCACTAGTCGATTTAATATGCGATAGCATCCCCACCGGCGCTTCTTACATAGAAAAATGTTGGGATTTCCTCTCAATCTCATTGCCTCGGTGATTGCCCATGTTCTGATATCTCTCCTATCTATCCATCGTCATAGGCCGATATGAGGCCCTTGAAGACTACTGACGAAAGTCTATTTTGGACGACAATCTCATCAGTGGTAAGAGAATTTGCTATAATTAATGTAAGGCAGATAAGATGATCGATTAGAGGGACGTTTTGCTGCATGCGGAACAAGCTCACAAGTGTTAAGAAGTAAAGGAGTTCATGTTTGACAACATCCCACATTGCAACCATATTATCAAGTACGGGGATGTCTACATAAACGCTGTAACTGACTTATGGGGGAATAAGAAGCTCTGATCTTCGCATTCGGACAACATGTAATGTAAATAGCCATCGGACTAGTTCCCCTATCTCAAATCAGGGCAGGAAGTTGAGACAAACCGCAATGATTGGAATACAGAGTTTGTGCATAGTTCCAGAAGGCTCGTCAAGTCCTTTTGTTTGCCTCAGCGGCAATTAAGAACCACAAGTTTAGGTAGATGCCCAAAGATCAGAGAGAAATCGTGACAGTAAAGACTTGACTGATACAATTCACCACCATGAACTCTTAGTGTCCCAACTAACTAAGGTTGAAGGACTTTATGGATATTTCTGGATGAAACTGTACCTGGGTAGTTGTTAGTATTATTATAATCATATTAAAGAACTAACCGTTACGTTGCTATTTGGTGTTACTCTCTAAGTCTTGTACCTAGATGTTTGTAAATTGTTGACGCATATCCTAAGTTGGATACAAGAAAGAGGTTGCTTAGAATAAGACTGAACTGGACTGAATGTGAATAACCTAGAATGGTCACAATAATGAGTCCTTTTAATAGTCTCTTTAAGAGGGTCAGTACAGAAATGCATAAGTGAAGTTATCTCGACTTTAAGACAAACGGTCTATGTGAAGTATTATACGCACTGTACAGATTATAGATTGATAAAAACCGCACTTAAATACTGCAGATAAGCCCCTCCATCAACCCCTCTATAAACCCCTCCAGATCGATAAGAATCCAGATCGATAAGAAAAAAATAATAATATTTGCGACGAAGTCAACTCAACGCCACGAAAGTATTGGTTTTTTTCTTGAGGACATATAATTACAATATGGCCCCGTACGATAGCGATTCGTCTGCTGGCGAAGAAGATGACTTTACCGAGACCAACGTGCTCCTCGGATATGCATCAAGAGACGCTGGTGATGATTTTATAAGTCGATTGGGTGGCCGCCCGGTATGCGAGCGATACCCGTTTTTATATTTACTCGCCACGACTAACGCCGATATTATGATATAGGAATGGCTGGACCCGAACAATGCGCCATCAGCTGCTCTCGCAAGATGCAAGATATGCAAGGATATTATGGTCCTACTCCTACAGCTAGACGGCGGACTACCGAATCGCTTCCCCGACCATGAGCGCCGACTATACGTCTTCTCTTGCCGGCGGAAGACATGTCGTCGAAAAGAGGGTAGCATCCGCGCTCTACGAAGCGTGCGTATAGCTCCTGGAAGCCCTACAGCAGCTGTCACAACTACAACGAAGGAGGAGAAGGCAAAGCCGAAAGAAGAAAAGCCAAAGTCGCAACCGCCATCCAATCTAGGCGAGACACTCTTTGGCGCTCAGTCGCTCGGCTCCCCATTCGGCTCCACCAACCCGTTTTCCACATCTACTACATCCTCACCCGGCGGTAATCCATTCGCTACCAGCGGAAACCCCTTCAGCAATCCCTCCTCTCCACCTCCAGCTAGTACGGAGATAAACCCCGAACCCAAGCCAGAACCCTCGGCGCCATCTACCAACACATCCACAGACGAAACCAAATCCCTACCCCGGACCTTCGCCCAAACCCTCAACCTAAACAACGACCAACAAACCCCCTCCCCCCAACTCCCCTCCGAGCCCTGGCCCACCGAAGCCGACCAACCAACCCCCTACCCAATCGCCTACCTCTCCGAAGCCGAGTACGAGACCCTAGACCCGACCCCCGCGCCCGCCATCCCCCAAAACACGCGCCTGGTAGACGTCGACTACGACGGCAGCAGCAGCAACACCAAAGGCGGCAAAGAAGACCGCGAAGTCTTCGAGTCCTCTATGGACGCCGCCTTCCAGCGCTTCGCAGACCGACTCGCGCAGAACCCCGAACAAGCGATCCGGTACGAGTTCGGCGGACAGCCGCTGCTGTACTCGAAGACGGATGCCGTGGGGAAGCTGTTTGCGGCGCCTGGGACCGGGGGGGTCACGACTGCGGCGAAGGGGATGCCGCGGTGTGGGAATTGTGGTGCCACGCGCACTTTCGAGGTGCAGATGACGCCACATGCGATTACGGAGCTGGAGGCTGATGAGCTGTCTCTGGAGGGTATGGATTGGGGTACTGTTATTGTTGGGGTGTGCGAGAAAGACTGTCAGGCTCGTGGTGTGTCTGAAGGTGAGGTTGGGTATCTTGAGGAGTGGGCTGGTGTGCAGTGGGAGGAATTGACTGCTACCGGTGCTAAACGATAGTAGGGGAGTAGGGGAGGTTCTAGGTGCTATGTCTCTGTAGTGAGTACGGTATGAGGAAAAGGGCCAGAAAAAGCAGGTGTTTTTGGTGGAAAACTCCAGAGAAGGGTTATTAAGACTGAAGAGATGTGCTTAATCTCTTCCTGTTATTTCTTGCTTCTATTCGACTAGGGCCCTGAACTAATTCAGCTGTATTGCTCTGATGGATGCAAAAGTTCAACTATTGAAATAGACAATTCTGTAGGTGGAAGGGACAAGAGTAATGAGACTACGTAACGATAGGGAAAGATGCATTACGTTCATTCAGATCGTGATTTTTATTCATTTCTGATATCTCATGGCCGCCTATCTAACGACGGCGGAGCAAACAGCACATCAAATCCGGAAATTACCGAACTCGTCATCCGTAACGCCAAAGACGTATTTGTCGTCTTTCCCAATGCTGTTTTAGTCTCGCTACCGATCCACCACCGTTGCCGCCAAAATCGTAACCCCAGACAAGTTGTCCCAGGTAAGATTATACGGTCTCTTCCCAGGCCCGTCTGATGACTCTTGAGAACATGTCTACGTTGACGTCCTCGCGGACTTCGCTCTTCTTGGCCTCGTTCTCGGGGTTGCGGGGGATATTGACGATGGCACCTTCGACCTTCCAGCCGACGGTCTCCTCGACGAACTTAACGGCAGCCTGGCCCTCGAGGCCGAGCCACTGCTCAAGTACGGATAGCTCAATCTCGCGGTAGGCGTGGCTAATGAGGTTGGCGATGCGGCCGCGGATCAACTCCTCGAAGCCGTCGATGTCGGTGGTCAGATCGGCATATAGATCGTCCGAATCCAGCGTCGCCCAGAAACGCGCGTACTGCGCACCCTGCAGCTGAAGGTTCAGCTCCCGCAGCTTGGAGATGGCCTCAGGTAGCTCGGCACGCTGGTTAGGCGCCACGAGGTTGGGAGAGATCAGGTGCAGCGCCAGGGAGAACTGGGGCGACGGGAACAGAGTAAGGGACTTGACTAAGATGTTTGTGATGACCTCATCCTTAACGCGGTCGGGGTTGAGTTGGTATCTGGAATTTGTATTCATGGTTAGCTTTCATGGTAATATTACCGTGATAGATGGAGACGTATGCGAGTAGCGCGAGGGGAAGTCGACTTGGAGGTCAGATAGAGCTAATAGAGACATCACAACGGCGGACGTTTTTATTAAACGTCGCTACCCGTCAGGTAATAGGAAACGTGGATAATTTGATCATCGTTCCAACCAAAGTAGACAGTAACACCATTTTAAATATGAGATATTTGGAAAAATACTCACAGCTTCAGTAAGGTCCGATTCGCATTGGAATCGGTATATCTGTTTTCGCACTGGTGGCGTAGATAGTCCTCCAGGTTACCCACGGCTTCGGGGTTGTATCGCTCTAGGCCGTTTATGATGTTGGTAACGTCCTCGGGACGCTCTTGGGGGTCTTCGGAATCCATCTTGGAGGTGATCGCGAGGAAGTCGAAGCGAGTCCTTTCACGATGGTCGAGGTTCAGGAAAAAGTCGATTTGGTGGGGCTGAAATCAAGTTGCGGAAGTTTTGGAATTGTCAAACTGCGTGTGCGCGCTAGCACGGAAACGGATAGGCGTATGAAGTTATCAGCAATATCGGATACGCCCACGAAAATGCACTAACAAAGTATAAGCACAGTACGAAGTACGTAGGTAGGTATCGAGCCCAGGAAATCGGAACCTTCAAGATTGAACCTTAATGATCTATTCTTCTCAGCTTTCAACTCAATAAGATGATAATTCACATTATGAGGTATGTAACATCAAAATTCACATTCAAATCCTCAGAAAGAATTGATTAAGAAAGTATATTATCAATAACCATATTCATCGTCTAATACGGTTGGTATCTCTACGCCTCCCATGTTGCCTCTACCTAATCCCTCCCAACTCCTCATCTAGCCCAGTGTCCCAACGATGATGCTCTACGAAATAATGCCACTTATTCAACAACCAAGAGACTCTGGCCAGTCATCTCCTCGGGCACTGGTAGACCCATAGCCGTCAAGATAGTCGGGGCGACGTCTCCAAGAACACCATCGGCCTTTTTCAATGACCAGCCCTTGGGCGCGTTGTCCATGATGAAGGGAACCTTATTGGTCGTGTGAGAGGTCTTGGGCTTGCCATCGGGGAATTTCATCTCCTCGGCATTGCCGTGGTCGGCAGTAATAAAGAGGATATAGCCCTCTTTCTTACAGGCATCGCGGATCAGGCCAATGCCCTTGTCGGTGGCTTCGCAGCCAATGATTGCTGCTTCGTACACACCTGTGTGACCCACCATATCCGGGGGAGCAAAGTTATTCATGACGAACGGGAACTCTTGCTCCGCAAGTCGCTTGCAGACCTGCTTTGCAACACCGTCGGCACTCATCTCAGGAGCCTTGTCATATGTCGGGACGGACTTGTTGGAAGGTACCAAGTCCTGAGATTCGTCTCGGGTCTCTAGAGCGAAGACCTTCTCGACACCACCATTGAAGAAGAATGTTACGTGAGCATATTTCTCAGTCTCGGCGATGTGGACTTGCTTGACGCCTTGCTTGCCAAGCCACTCGGCCAATACGTTGCCCATATGTTGAGGCTTAAAGGCAACTTCGAAGGGGTAGTCGGCCTTGTATTGTGTCATAGTGACGAGATTAATCTTAGGGTAAGGGAAGTCGGGCCTAGGCGACCTGTCAACTCCTCCGAGCAGCTGAGTGATCTGTCGGACACGGTCCGATCGGTAGTTGAAGAAGAAAACCTCGTCATCATCCTTGATCCGGGCTTCTTGGCCACCGACGATAATGGGTTTAAGGAATTCATCGTTCTCGCCCTTCTCATACCGTTCCTTGACGGTCTGGACCGGATCGGAGCTCTCTTCTCCTTCTCCTAGAATCATGCCCTTCAGAGCAACCTCAACTCTCTCCCATCGCTTGTCACGATCCATAGCGTAGTATCGACCGACAACGGTAGCTATCTCTCCAATGCCAATTTCCTTCGCTGTGTCGATGAGCTCCTGCATATAGCCAGCTCCTGACTTGGGGTCGGTATCACGGCCGTCGCCAAAGAAGTGGATATAGACCTTGGGGACTCCGGCGGCTTTGGCGGCTTTTAGGAGAGCGTACAGGTGGGTTTGTTTGGCGTGCTAAATAGTCCAGTCAGCAACAAGGTCTGCGAGATTCAAAAGCGACTTGACGTACCACTCCACCATGAGAGACCAGACCACACAGGTGGAGCCTTCCCGTGCCATTCTTAGCTCTCTCAAGAACATTCTTGATAACCTCATTATCGGGAAGCTCGCCCTTCTTGATGGCCAGGTCGATTCGGACGACATCTTGCCATACTACTCTTCCAGCTCCAATGTTCAAGTGGCCAACTTCCGAGTTACCCATGAGGCCCTCGGGAAGTCCGACGGCGAGGGAGGAAGCTTCTAATTCGGTAAAACCAGTTGCGCTCTTGGACAGGTCGTCCATAACGGGGGTCTTGGCAGCGGCGATAGCATCGCCATTTTTAGGCGAGTCAGCGGAGGCGATACCCCAGCCATCAATCACGACTGTAAGTTCGTAAGGCGTAGAAGATTAGCCAGCCAATCTCGAGATATATGAGGAAGTAGCAAGCAGAAGTAAAGTAATCGGGCTTTCTAGGCCCAGTTCGAGTGATATGAGGAGGAGGGGCAAGAGAAACAGAAAAAATAGAGGGATAGGACGTACTCAGACACGCCTTTTGCTTCGTCGCAGCCATTCTTGCTTTTTAAGTTATCTTTTAGTTTAACAATAGTATGAAACAATCTTAGGGTAGAGGTCTAAGGAGGAAGAAAGAGAAAAGGGAATGTTGAGTGATTTTCTACGGAGGTAATGGCTTGGCTTGGACTTGAAGTGTTGAGATGTTTCGCATGATGGTGGGCTGCTACATATAGTACGGTTGACCAGATAAGGTACTGTGCCAAAATGAAAAAAATCTGTAAGCTTAGCTTAAAAGGGTAGTTAGCCACAGGTTAACGCAATTAGCTCGAATTATTACGGTACTTCGCATTTTTGTATGGGAAAAAAGATTTTTTTTTTTTAAATACATACATTATAACGTTATATATAATATGTTTTAAAAAAAGTTAAACTATTATATTTACATATTTAAATAATTTTATAATTTTAGCCATTATAACATTATAATTGGTATCATTTTATAACCTTAATTAAAGCGAAAATAATTATTTAAGTTATATATTTATACGATATATTATTGTTAAAATATTTAAAATCTTTTAAAAATAATTGTTTTAAAAAGTATTACATATACGTATAAGTCTTTGGAATAATAAGTATTTAAATACGGGGCGGTTTTTTACTTTTTTTAAAATGCGCACCTTTTTATTGGTTAAATTTTACACCGCTTGTTTGGCAATATTTTTATTTTTATTTTTATTTTTACACTATATTTTTATTATAACTTCATGTTTAATTTAATTCAATTTAATTTAAATAACGATATAATAATTATTTATTTTTACATATTTTTTACTTAATTGCATATATTGGTTAAAGATTATACGGTCGCATATAATTATTTTAAAGCAAAAAAGTTAAAAACGAGGTTTTTTTAAATGATTTTTAATATATGTATGTATATATATATGTATAAAATTAACTAATTGGTTAATTAAAAAGTTATATTATATAAAATTATTTAATTAATACTTTTTAAAACAATTATTTTTAAAAAACTTTAAATATTTTAACAATAATATATTATATAAATATATAACTTAAATAATTATTTTTACCTTAATTAAAGTTATAAAATAATATTAATTATAATATTATAATTGTTAAAATTATAAAATTATTTAACTTTATAAATATAAATGGTAATTAAAAATTAAATTAAAAATTAAATTAACAATTAAATCCTTTAATTTAATTGGTTAATCCTTTACATTATATTGGTTAAACCAATATTTCTATAACAATAAACCGTAATAAAGCTTAAAAGTACACATTTAATATTTTCTAAATTGTGGCAAGTGACCCCTTACCAACTTTAGTTTAATGTGCGATTATTTTTTTTATTTTGGCACAGTACCTTGTCTGGTCAACCGTATATGGGCTAGGGATGGCTTATAGTGGGGGTTAGTCTCTATGCTCCGTTCAAAAATCCGTCTATCGATAACATTGTCTTGCCATTATTCCCCTCAGGTGATTATTACACCTTACGTTTACGTAGTGTATTTGCTTCTATTATTTATTAATATTAGGTACCTGATCCATATACTTTCGAGGATATGAATCATTGAATAACGCGTAGTAAGTACCTAGGTACATAAACAGCAAGAAATGAGCTCGGACTATGAAACCGAAACCATAGGTACATCATTTTAATCTTGAAGATCAGTATCACGAGTCTGCAGTCGGCCGGATAACCCCACCTGCAGAGGTGAATGTCAACTTGACGTCAATGCGCAAACCCCACATGTCGGAAGGACAAGCTCAGATCTCCGACTCGCAGGAACGCGGTCCGCCTAATACATAATACAACACCAATAGTCAAATCATCGTTGACGAAACTATTGACAATCACATCTAGCTCTATTAATAGCGTTTGAGGCTGATTTCAGCTGCCCTTTCGCCATCAAGGTTCGCTTTTACGTAAACTACCACCGCATATTAGCGTTTAGGTGCCAAACAGCTAATTACAAAGTACTCAACTCTGGATGTCTTTGTCCTTAGCTAAACCCCGAAACCTCTTATTCAACTTCACGTTTTTCTATTAACTAAGATATCACGCAATATTTGCATTCACAATGGCATCAACAACGGCAGCACCGAAGACCCAAGTCCTCGCCATGCCCGACGGCCTCAACCCCGACTATCTCGACACCCTAACCGAACTCGCCGTGCTCCTCAACCGCCTGCGCACCCCCTCCGGCACCGCAACAGGCAACACGCCCGCACCCACGCCCTCCCATCAACCCCCTCCACCTCCATCCCACCGCCATCCGCACTCGCAGAACCAGTCCCAGGCGCAAACTAACAACGGCGCCACGACGACGACCAACACAGGCGAGCTGGCCCTCAAGGAGATCCCGCCTGCCGCTGACGTCCTTAAGCACCGATTCCAGCGCGCGCGCGTGCTGATCCGCGGTCTGCCCGATATGAACCGTACTATACCCAACCAGGAGGCTGAGATTGCGGCGCTCGAAGCTCGGCTCGCGCGGCAGCGGGATATGCTGGATAAGCTGCGCGAGATGGGTGCGCAGTTGGCGGCGCAGCAAGACGATGGGGATCGTGATAGGATGATTATAGATTGAGTGAGCGATGGCAATGGGGCAAGCGAGGAAAAACAAAACAGGAGAGCGACTACGGGTTGCTTGGCTCGTCGTTAGATATGCGCGGTGCAGAAGCTGTTGTATACTTGCATTGGCATGGAGTTTGGGTGTTCAGGCTATTTCACGATACGGTACGGTACGATACCATGAGGCAGCGTTAGGGGGACCAGGCGTGGGAATACAGCGAGGGTTAATCATTCATAAAAACTACCTGTTCCTGGGAATTGTGTGTATTACAATATTACACCGGATAAAGACCGCAATAAAACCCGACGCCATACGCTAGACCCGTGCTTATACATCGAAACTCGAACAAGGAGACAGTTTCAAAGGTGTATTCGGAAGGAATTAGGACGATCATGAGCTGAGAACGCCAGCTCTACGCAGTATATCGACCGTGCCGAGGCTAGGATTTCCACACACAGAATTCTTCCACACGTCCTCCGGGATGCGCTTCTCCTCGGGCAAGACGGCCCAGTTCGGAGATGGTTCGGTCTTGAGCCACTTGAAGTCGTCAACCTGGTCCCACTGGCTCTCACCTTTAATCTCTAGCTTAGTGGCCTATTGCAGGATTATTAGCGCATCTTGTTTATATAAATAGTTGGAGACAACTTACATAGAGCTCCGGTAGAGGTGCGAATCGCATCCCTGAGCAGTCTTCGATAATAGGATGGCTTGAGCAATGGAGATATACGTCAACATTCTCACACTCGTGGATACGGACCTGTCGTGCAGCCACCACAACTATACTATTCCGCAATCCAGTGATATGAACCGGTCCCGCAACATGGCCAGCGATAATCAAGCTCTCCCTAATATTCTTTAATGCCAGGCCAGCAAACGGCGTTCCTGCGCTCGTAGGTGCTGTCATATCCACGACGCATCGCTCGAGATTCGTCAGACTTCCCGAAGACGTAGCCCTGGATGCTGTCGAGGGCAGCATAATGTACAGTCCGGAGTGGTCGTAGATAGAAATACTCTTAGCGTTAGAGAAACTAGGTTTTCTTACACCTGACTGTTGTTCAAGCTCTTCGTTGTAGTTCTTCGCTATTTCAGCAGCGGTGCCTGCGGCATCACGTTTTGCTGCATCCAAGACCGGCGACTGCCTAGATCCCACATTGCTGAAGGAAGTACGTTGGCGGGGATCGGCTCGAGGTTCTGCTCCCGATGCTGCTTTGGAGGATTTTGACTTGAACTGGAATCTTGACTTTGGGGCAAACTTGGCCGTCGTCTCGTTGAGTTTATCTGTGAGGGCTTTCATAGCCTACCCAGATGTGAGAATGAAGATCAATATTTACCAGGCGATTAGTGGTTAGTACCTGAGCATATGTTCGTTGGTCGTAGGCCGGGATATAATCGCCAGCGTCCATAACCTCGTTAGACAGGCGGGATATTCCAGCTAGGACCACGTCGATGCAGTCCTGCCTCTCGCCGCCAACAGGGGATAGAGTCGCAAGATCATCGATTTGGCTTTGTATAGCTTCGATGGGTCAGTTTGAAGAGTAATTACACCACCAACGACAGTAAGGAAAAATCTCACCAGTTATTTCAGCTTGGAAATACCGAAAGAACTTCTCTTTAGATTCGGACATATTGCGTTCTGCCATTGCTCCTAAATAGGAGTTCAGAGTTGGGATTGGTCTAAAAGGAATAAAAATTTGAGTTTCCATATTGGATAAGATACAAATTTCGAAACAATATTCTCAATGGGTTATGTTCAGGTTATATTTTAAAATAGTACCTTTATATTTACTTGCTGCCTTAGGTATGGAAGCTAACGTCTACGGACGCGGAGTAGCTTGGGATGCGACTGTAGTGGCATATATGTATAGGTATATCCCTAGTTTCGGAAGAATGCGACGCGATGTGATGTAATGCCTTAAACGTAAGCGATCGGGGACAAGAATAAGATAACGCGGGGAGTCACGATGCCGTGCTGCAAGATGTCGTCGATGGAGACGGAATGCTTGAATGGTACATATGTATGTTAGAAGCATCCGAAAAGCATCTGTTGGAGAGAAAAGACGTCGATCAATTGGTTCGACAAAACCCTGTTTGGCGGGGCAGCGCATGACGCTAAACTACCTTTTACCAGTCATAGTCGTTCCACCTCCCCCCTGCCCCCACGCACATGGGGGTCGTGCTACCCCATTAGCCCGTCAGGGAAGTCCCCTAATTCGAATCTGACGTAGCCCTGTACCGATCCGGTCCTTGTCCGTCGAACTTATCTCCTCCACGATCATCAGCCATCAGGTCTCTCTCCGACTAGCCAATCCACCATACATGTTGGACATTTCTTATTCGTCCATACGATATTCGTAAATATCTGTCCAGTTCCACTTCGGCTTCATACGGCCTGAATGTCTCCTGACATCGGAAGAGAAGAGAACCTTGGTCGAATACATAGTAGAATCTCACATGCGGTGACATAGCTCCAAGTCCAGAAACTTCGAGCCAAGTAGCTCCTAAATACACTAATATAGGTATAGAATCTTTACACATTACCTATGTATATCCCATTATTCGAACGGATGCTATACATGGCGATACCAATATTACCTACCTAAGGTAGGTAAAGATTTGTAGAAATTGGCTACCTAAGCTAAGAATATAGAAAGAAATACTAAGCTACAGCAACCTCTACACGGCCAATTCCCCCTTACCATTTTGGGAACCTCACATCTCATAGCAGGTCAACCCTTTATCTTCCACAATTGCGAGTCGTGCACACGGTAACCTCGTGGATGTACCTGAGCTTGCCGCCCTCAACCCGGATAAAGTTGGTGCTAGGCGTACCATCAGGCTTTCCCGCGTCGATGAACGGGAAGTCGTTGAAGATGTCGAGACCGCCAACTTCCTCATCGATGACGTACCGGCGGTTTCCGACCTTGAATGGCTCCGGGAACTGCGGCATCACGCACGTGTTGGCCGTCGGTCGCGAGCCCCCTGTGTAAGAGCCACCCTCGAGACGAGCGCACGGCGTGCCGTACGGGACCGCGACGGTACCATCACCCCAGCTGTCTAGATACGCATCGCCGGCAGCCTGGATGACCTCGCGACTGTCACGCTTGTCCTCCGGGATCGTGTCCCACTTCTCCTGCTTAGTCCAGTAGAGCTGCCCCGTCGCGTTGAAGGCCCAGTCGCCTTGGTCCGCGACAACCGATTGTACGGCCGTGATCTTGTCGTTGGTAAAGAGCAGGCGCGTGTGGATGACGTACGGGTTCTTGTTGGTAGCCGCAGACAGCTCGGTGAACGTGGCACATTGGGTTGTGTCGTGCAGACTGCGGTTGAAATCGATGGTGATGGCTTGGCTTAAAATACCTTTTTTGATATCCCCCGGCGTGTCGTTCTCCAAGTAGCTGGCGTTGCTAGCCAGAGTAGGCAGATTCGGGTCTCCGGCAGCTTGGGCTTTGACGTATGCCGCTGTGGCCTCCTGAAGTAATTCTCGGCTGCATGCTGCTGAGGCCGGCGAGGCGAGACCCGCGCCTAGTAAAAGGAGCGAATAGATCATTGCTCTTGTTGTATCTCAAAGTTATTCTTAGATATCCAATTGCTTCCCCAGGCTAGTCATGAGCATTGTCGCGTTGAGATGTCGCTTCATTTTGTAGGAGGCGAAGCCGGAAAAGGAGGGGCTCCTGAATTTTGCCTCAGCCCGCCTCATTTTGGCTTATATACCCGGCTTAAAACATCATGGCACTTGGAGAAGATAAGGATGAACTGCTACTTGCACCGCTTAGGGGCTGGAACGCGATTCTCCGGTACAGGTTACCTTAGATTAAATCGAGTGGCTACTATTTTTTGGTGACTGTTGCGTCCAACTCATGCTGCTAATTAATAAGAAATAGATTTGCCGTCTACCCTTATTTATATGAAGGTGGAGATTGTCGACCGTAAGATATCCTAACAGATCTTACTCCTCCGGGGTCTATTGTACTAGATCTCGGCAGTTTAGCCGTAATCTCGAGACTGCCGGACTCCGGCCCGGCCAGAACGCGGCAGTCCACAACCTTCGGCAGTGACAATATAGTAACTCTACAGTAATAGTAGCAAGACAGGTTGCTTGACTAATCATATGGCGCACATCGAGAGATTGAAGTGTAGAAATTAGTTATATTGATCGTGTAGATAGGATTAATAATTGGTATCAAGGAACGCTCATGCTAGAATTCAGGTGTGGTCCTCTTAACAATCAATCACAATCCTTCCCTTACCACGGCTCACACAGGCCAACATACTGCTTTCCTTCTGCTCGTCTTCGAGGGCTACACCTTGGTGAACAACCTTCCCTTTGCAAACATCCACCATGCAGGTTCCACAATTTCCTACGAGGCATGAGGACTCTATCTCGAAACCGGCTTCGTTAAGGATGTCCAATAATGATTTCTCTCGAGGGACCTGAAGAACCTCCCCGGTATTTTTAATCTCGGCTTCAAAAGGGTCACCCGTTCCAGTTCCAGCACCGCCAAACTCTTCGAAATGGGTCTGGGATCGGGGATAGCCTAACTTCGTTGTCGCGTCACGGCAGGCGGCAAGCAACGACGATGGGCCGCAGCAGTAAACTAAAGTCTTGCAATTATCCCCGCAATCGTCGGGCGATGGAATAAGCGCAGCCGCGTCCAAGCGTTTGCCCTCGCTCTTTGCGTAAATAGTAGTTCTGCTGGCTGGTAGATGATCAAGGTATGCGGCCTCCTTTTTGCTACGGACAGCGTAGTGAATCTCGAAGTCGGCAGATATCTTCTCGAGGGCCCTAATCTCGCCAATGAAGGCGGTGACACCAATGCCACCTAAAATAAAGATGTGCCTTGTTGGTGTATCGATTTGGTCGCTAGTTATTATAGGAATGACTGCAGTGTGTCCCTTGGCTACCTCTAGAATATCGCCAATCTTAAAGTCATCGTGTAGATATAGCGATCCACCTCTTGAATCATCATCTTTCGCGATTCCCAGCTCGAATGATCTCATATCACCCGACACTACCGAGTAAGCTCTGGTGAACTTAGAATCTGGTCCGAACCTGAGACGCACATGCGGAAAGCGCCCGAAATTTAAATCTTTCACGTCCGTGTTAGATTCCTCAGGCTCGAAGATGAATTTTTGTACTCTCGGAGTGAGCCTGGTTTTCTCAACCAACTTATATAAGTGCCATGGCACAGCAAAGTTGCCCAGGAGGCGTTGGTTCATGTTCTCGATCCCTTTAGAAAGTCGGTTCCGGGTTAAATTAAGAAATTCCCGGCTAAGTCCTTCCAGTTTACTAATCTCCTCTATCGCTTCCATGTTATTTGAGTCCGTATAAAGGATAGAGTGTATTCTTAAGAGAGGCCATCGTGGGTTGATACGTTCAATCAATTCGATCGGGTCGCCTTCTTGGACATCACCTCCCCGGAGAACTCGATAGTACCATCCGGTAAATCCAGTACTCTGGATGAGTCTTGACATCTTCTTGTACTCAAATCGGTGGTTCAGCTTATAGCAGGGCTGCCTTAGCATAGTAACCTGGACGATGGCGTCGGGCCCCAACCGGAATTTGTCTCCGAGGCATAGATTGGCTTCCGAGAGGTGCGCGGAAGATATATTCTCGCCGAACGCGCCAACTTTGAACTTGTGAGCACGTTCCGGTAGGATATTCTTCCATTCCTCATAGTGGCGGGGATCATATTGATGAATGGCGTTATCCGGACTATTGTGGTTGATATACTGGCGCTCGTCACCCTCGAGGCCGCCTGCTGTGAGCCGGATCTTGCCTTGCCGGGGTTGTTTATTGATCGCCGACGACAAACCTTTGACGCCCCCGAAAGGCCTGATTTTTCCCGTCCGCAAACTCGCAATAAAATCCTTCGGTGGGAGCGGAGCTAGATCGAGATCTGATCCGGAGAATTGGGAACCCATGATTAGATATCGCACTATGAATTACTATGCTCAAATCTCGAGATGGAACAAGTATCCAGGTATCCAGGTACGAAAGAATTGGGACCTTTGAGGAAACTAAAGAATTAGTAATTTATATGATCGACTCGTAACGGGTACTAGTTCTTACGCGATCCCAGTCATACCCAGGCTAATGGAGTCGGCAATTCTGAAAAGCGCGATCTTGATAGGGTCTATATTTTATAGCTTATCGGATGCCGCCGTGGGCTTTGACGCGACTGGCTAGGTAGGTAACTACCTGGTATATTACTAGTACTTCAATGAAGACATATAAAGAGGTAGCTGGTAGGTAATAATGCACTCACAATCACCAAATGAAATATATTTGCCAAAATTATATCGGAATAAACGCTATAACAAAATGTTGGTGAGTAAGGGAGTGCTATATATTTTGACAGCTGTAATGGTGTTAGGTACCTAGGTACGTAAAAGAACATTCGAATGTAATACTACCTGGTTGTGCCTTTTATCCTACTTTTCAGCGGTTCTTTTAATCGCTTATTCCCTCGATCAAGGGGGTCTAGACAAGTATGGAATTTATAAGTTAACAGCTATTTGTGCATAATGGTTGTCTCGCGGGCTCGGTTCCGATACTTAAGTTTAAACCGCCCCTTATGCTACTAGATCGATTGGAAATTCTCCATTAAATTCTTTACCCCGGATTTTACTAAGATGGTATAGCTCGGAATCTTCCGCAGCTAATGAGGTGGTGATGAATATGTGACGCAGACTAGCATTAAGATAAAGACAAATCAATAGCTCCCTACCTTACTAGTCCAATCAAAAGCCTTACGTTGATATTAAGAAGAATGAATTTACCAAATAGAGTTTCTGACTATTTGACTGACATTGCTAGACATAAAGTTTAATGCCCATCAAGCGTAACTAGGTAGTTAGTGTAAGTGGCGAGTAATGAACATGGATGGATTCTAGAATATTATCTATCTCTACGACGTCGAGCAGACAATGATGGCTCTGGAGAAACCCATCTTCTCGTCGCCATTGCTATTAGTCTTGAAGATTAACGCTGACATGTCAGCGCCAGCGTAACTATTGCATTAACCTACTGTCGGTCGCTCTCATAACCCACTCTCTTTAGTATTTACTAGACACTATCGCTACGACCGAAGCTACGACACCTAATGGTGCCGTGATGGTTCCAAACGGTGAAAGGATAGGCTTACCCATACATGGGTGTGCGTCCGAGGAGAAAGGCAGTTGTCGAAAGGCGCCGTCGGTAGTCGAAGAGCAGGACTTGGATACCTCTAAATCATCTACTCTGCCGATCCAGAAGCTCATTTTTAATATTGATTGGAGCAAGTCGGCTCTCGGTCCAAGGGACCAATGGAGCTCGGAGCTTCGACACATGTCTCGCTTCCTCTTAGCTGACACGAGTCCGGCCATATTGTTTTGGGGAGAGCCCTCCTGTATCATTTATAATGATGCCTACCTTCCGATATTGGGGAATAAGCACCCGGAGTCCATGGGAATGGATGCTTCCCAGGTGTTCTCTACCATCTGGGACCAACTCTCCGGGAAAATCTCTGCGCAGCGACGAACCGGCCAAACGTGTACGTGCACGAGCACTAGGCTGCTAATAGACAGGGACGGCCATGTTGAGGAGACTTATTTTGATTGGAAGCTTATCCCGGTCACTAATGACGAAGGAGAAGTGAAAGGATCGTACGGAACACCCATAGACAGGACTGAAGATGTTATTTGCTCGAGACAGAACGAGTGCATTCAGCAACTATGCCGCCATACCGCAACAGCGAACAATATGAAGGAACTTTGGCATACACTACTAACCGGACTTAGCTATAATAGCAAGGATATTCCGTTTGCGCTATTATACTCGTTAGACGAGCAACATAACATTAGTTCCACCCCCAGTCAGCCTAACTACCCGTGTCACTTAGAGGGCATAATTGGAATAGACCGCGAGCGTATCATGGGACCGGAATATCTCGATCTCTCATGCGATATTGACGGGTTTGCACCGACCATGCTCAAGACCCTGAAATGCGACTCGGTGCTCATATTAGAAGAAAGCGACCCGTCATTACATAAACTATTAAACGGTATCGGATGGAAAGGATATACGTTAGCTAAGGAATTTGCTATCGTATCGATCAAAGACGATTTTAAAATAGCGGCATTCATGGTAGTTGGCCTGAACCCTTACCGAAGGTACAGTAGCGGATTTTGCGAGTTCTTGAAACTGGTGGCAGATGTCGCGGCGTCACAGGTATCGCGGGCCAGATTATCGGAAGAAGTTTCACGACATAACGACTTGGCTAAACGAGCTCAGCTGGATCGTAAACGAAGCGATATGAGATTCTCTCGATTTGCCGAGCGGTCCATTGTTGGTCTTGCGGTTACCGATGTGAACGGCAAGGTAATATGGCTATCCAACTTAGAATAATCGAGGATCCGAGTTAATTATTGATAGATTATATACGCGAATGATGTGTGGTATAAATTCTCTGGCCTCAGTCCTGCCGATCAGAATAATCTGAGTTGGTTCGACAGCGTAGTTCCAGAAGACGCTGATTTACTTCGAGAATGGCAAGAAAAGGTTCTTTCTAATAAGACAGGAGGGACATTTCAAATTCGCTCCAGAGAGCCATTCCGTCGAGGCCAAATGTATTCGGATCATCGAACGGGGATCTGCGCCTGTTATTCGGACTTGGACGAGTTTGATGAGGTTGAAAGTATAATGATCTTTACAATGGACATAAGCGAGCTCAAGTGGACTGAGCAGCAGCTTATATCTCGTTCGAAAGCGCTTGAGGAGTCGGAGATAAAATGGCGGAACTACGCAGAGCACTGCCCTCTTGGAATCTGCCGCACGGATGGGGATGGTCACGTCCAATATGGCAACGATGCATGGCGGTCTTTCTACGGCTTTGGACCTGATAGTCCCTCTCCAGATATTCCGCAGCCGTGGCTACCATGGGTCCGAGAAGATTACCTACAACCGTGTAAAGACTTCTTCGCTCGACTCCAACAGCACACCGGGCCCGAATCTTTTGAGTTCCAGCTAATTGATAGGACTTATACTATTTCGGGTGGCGACAATACTGTGACTAACGGCGCCTACGTCGTCGCTACCGGGTTCTCCCAATTCAAAGAGGATGGGACAGTTGACCATATAGATTTCTGGGTAACAGATATTAGTGGTCAGAAGATGGCTGTTAAGGTTCTGACAGATAAGATGGAAGAAGCTATTCGGTCAAGGACTCAACAGGAGAGGTTTATGGACATGATAAGCCACGAAATACGGAACCCCCTATCAGCGGTTCTGCACTGCAGCGAGGAAATTATCGAATCAGTTAAGAGAAGCTCTGCCACACTAGATGCAGTATTCGATGGCAAACTGGCCATAAGCTCAAACAGCCCCGCGAAAGAGATCTTAAAGGAGGAGGTTGACAGCGCACTGGACGCTGCCAATACGATTGTATACTGCGTGCAGCACCAGAAGCAAATCGTCGACGACGTGTTAACAGTTTCGAAGCTCGACTCTGACCTACTAGTGGTATCTCCTATTCCCGTCCAACCAATGGCGTTGGTTCGCTCGTCATTAAAAATCTTCGACGCCGAGCTAAAGATGACAGGTATCAAGCTGAAGGTTATCGAGGACGATTCCTTGTCCATGCTCGGCTTAGGGTGTGTTCTACTGGACCCGCACAGATTCCTCCAAATCGTGATTAATCTTGTCACGAACGCTATCAAATTCACAAAGACCTCGAAAAGAAAGGAAATTGTTGTAAGGGTAGCCGGAACGACATATCGTCCTCTCGAAAGTGAATTAGGGGTAGATTACGTGCCACAGAGATATTCACCCGTTAGCCCTGTATTCGACGGCTGTTCCCTCGGTGGTCTAGAAGAACCTCAAGAAGATGTGTTTCTCTCCTTTTCCGTCAAAGACACGGGCAGGGGTTTGACAGAGAGCGAAAAGGCGCAGGTTTTTAATCGCTTCGCTCAGGCATCTCCGAAAACGCATATCGAGTACGGGGGATCGGGTCTCGGCCTCTTTATCTCTCGCCAGATTACCGAGATGCTTGGGGGCGAGATAGGCATGGCCAGCAGCCCCGGCTCGGGTTGCAAATTCGCATTTTACGTCAAGACCCAGCGTTGCGAATTTCCTCGCTATTCTTCGAATGCTTCAGAACCTGTTGTTAGACTAAGTCGATCGCTTAGTATAGCTGCAGACGGGACCCCGCTGCCATTGGAAGACGAAGATGAACAGGGTGGTTTCCCCCAAATATCAGAGGACCCAAGCCCTCCACCACACGAACATCCGCCAATCAAGGTTCTCGTTGTCGAGGACAACTTGGTTAACCAAAAGGTCTTGTGCAAGCAGCTGCGTAACCACGACTTCGTCGTGAAAGCTGCCAACCACGGAAAAGACGCCCTCGACGCCGTGCTGGATAACAAAACCGAGGTCTCGCATGCAAAGAGCCCGTTCGACGTGATCTTGTGCGATATCGAAATGCCGATCATGAACGGTATCGAGTTTACGAGGGAGATTCGGAGGCTAGAAGCAAAGGGCGAACTCACGGGACATATACCAATACTCGGAGTTACAGCCAACGTGCGTAGCAAACAGGTTAGCGGCGCTATGGAAGTAGGCATGGTACGTCGAGTCCAGAAAATACGCTAGTTATTTGATGCAATATTGACTTTCTTACCTATATTAGGATGGCGTAACGACGAAGCCGTATCACATCGAGGAGCTTATTGCCCATATCGGAGATGTATGTGCTAAGTATTAAGTTCCAGCGGGTTTCTATTTACTGTGCCATGCCTACCTATACTCACGGGGAGTTGAAAGGGAGTTCATTATGCATTAGCTACCGGGCTGGAGGGTTTACTTATTTTAGCAAGATTAATTTTTGGGTCCGTTGTGTTATTGTATACGTAGCGTAGTTATCTAAGGGCGTATTGCTGGAATAGCAGATATACATATATATAATATAATATAATAATAATATATGAATATTTTCTCACGATTTTTGTTATTTTATACATACCTCCTAAGGTAGGTAGGTTAGATACAAGGAAATCGTTTATTACAACAAGGTGTAAAGTGGCGTCGAGGCCGAGAATGTAAAAAAGGGGGTAGATACAGTGCGAAACACGTACACATTACGGTAGCAAAGGTGGTACGGTTGACCAGACAAGCCACTGTGCCAAAATGAAAAAAATAATCGCACACTAAACTAAAGTTGGTAGGAGGTCACTTGCCACAATTTAAAAAATATTAAATGTGTACTTCCAAGCCTTATTACGGTTTATTGTAATAGAGATATTGATTTAACCAATATAATGTAAAGGATTGGCCAATTAAATTAAAGGATTTAATTGTTAATTCAATTTTTAACTACCACATTTACACATTCAAATAACTTTACAATTCTAGCAATTATAACATTATAATTGGTATTGGCTAATAGCCTCAATTGATGCGAAAATAATGATTTAGGTTGCATGTTTATACGATGTATTGTTGTTAAGATATCTAGAGTCATTTGAAAACAGTCGTCTTAAAGGGTATTAATCAAATAGCCTTATACGATACAGCCTCCTGATTGGCCAGCCAGCCAGCCTCATACATACATACATATATCAGAGATCATTCAAAAAGACCTCGTTTTCAGCCTTTTTGCCTCGGAATGACTGTATGCGACCGTATAGTCTTTAACCAATGTATGCGACCAAGTAAAAGCAATATGTAAAAATAGATAGCCATTGCATCGTTATTTGAATTGAATTGAATTGAATTGAATTAGACATGAAGCTGTAACAGAGATGTGGTGTAAAGATAAGGATAAGGATAAGGATAAGGATAAGGATAAGGATAAGGATATTGCCAGACGGGCGGTGTAAGATTTAGCCAATAGAAGGGCGCGCATCTTAAAAAGAGTAGGTTGGGACTATTCCAAAAGTACAAGTGTATAGTAGTAAATTTGTATGGTGGGGGAGGTATTTGACGATATATGACAGCCCTACATACTACCCGGATAGGCCGCCCCGTACCTAAGTACCTATCATCCCAGAGATAGATACGTACACGTGATATCCTTTGAGACGACTGTTTTCAAAAGACTTTAGATATTTTAACAACAATATATCGTATAAACATGCAACCTGGATAATTACTTTCGCTTTAATTAAAGCTATAAAATGATACCAATTGTAAAGTTATAATTGCTGGAATTGTAAAGTTATTTAAATGTATAGATACTTTAATAGTTAAATTTTTTGATTTAATAAAAGATTACTTTTTTAAAGCATATTATATATAACGTTATAACGTATGTATTTAAAAAGGATAATCTTTTTTCCCCATATAAAAGTGCCAAGTACCGTAATAATTCGAGCTAATTGCGCTAACCTGTGGCTGACTACCCTTTTAAGCTAAGCTCACAGATTTTTTTCATTTTGGCACAGTGGCCTGTCTGGTCAACCGTAGGTGGTTCCGTAATAGATGTAGGGTTTCGTTTAATACCTCCTGTAAAAATACGGTACTATTACGTATTTTAGAAACGCTAAATAGATGATCTATAATCCGTACACCCTTAACGCGTTTGCCAATCTCCGTAGTTACCGCGAGAATAATTCTTAACAAAACCACCCTGATTAGTTCATGTTATCCTAGGCATTGCAGTGGCATAGTGGCTTCATAACCTTTTCTAGAAACTGCATCGCAAAGTATTCCGGGCCAAGGTCGTCAGATGGAAGTTCGCATTCAAGCAGCGTCCTGACAACGCCTTGATATTTACTTCCCATCCTCCATCCTCCATCCAAGCTCCGTACGCACCGTATCCAACATGCGCTTCCTCCACTCTGCTCTGGTCCTATTCTTGTTGGAGCTAGGGACTAAACTCCAGCATCCGATCTCGCACAATACAACGCCTAAGCTGTAGAGATCTAGCCGTTTAGTAAAGCCTCTGTCGGCATCGGGATGATAATAATGCTCTAGGTAGGGCCTTGTTCTGGAGTGGGCTTAGGGAAAGGGAGCTCTCCTCTTGCTACCTAAGTTAAATAATAACGTTCGTTAATGCGTTTAAAATGTTGGGCTTCGGAAGAATAGCATGCTTCATGAAATATTAATTCACTTGTGCAATCTTCACATACTGCATAATGCTTATTACGGCACCATTCAGTTGGTTTTCATATGCTAGGTCCTAAAAATAGGGGCCCTGAGTGATTCCTTGACACAACTGGGGCTATAGGGGCCTATTGCTGTGATTCTTTAGCGGGAAACTCAAGACACCTATTAGGTGTATTTATTATCATAAATCCTTTCGAACTTGTAGTAGGTTATCCAATCCGTGAAAGTCCCAGATTAGAGTTATAAGGACGCGAGGTTGGAGAAAATAAACTCGAAGCCCTTGGCCATAATTAATACCATCGGTACCGTTCCTAATTAACATGTAAGCCAAGTCACATAAGGTCATTTTCATCATGTCGTAACCACCGTTAAAACAGTAGATTCAATCTCTTATTGCAAGTGCCATGATGCAAAAGCATAGACTGAATATGGAATCCTAGCTAAGTACAAACTGCAGTAAATTCAAAGACGGCATTTCCGTGCTTTCCACAACATTGCAGTTCAATATGTCAGTTTAACCGCGATTAAATAATCACGATAACGACTCCTGGAACTCGCTCGGCCCCCCGAGTGCACGTCCAGTGCAGATGTAACCCATAGGCGTATGTAAGACATCCTGCGTCTTGCGAAGGAGCGTGAGCCACTCGAGGAGGAAAGAGGACGGATCGTCCGCAAATGGGGCGGGCGTTACTCCATTCGCCTGCTTTGAATCTGCGCTTCCTTTAGACGACTCGCCTGCCTCATCAAACGACGATCGTATGTAACGGCTTAGCGGGTCCCATTCAGCCAAGCTAACATACAGTCGGCCACTCAGTATACCCAGTTCGAATCTGAACCACTGCGGGAATTTGTAAGTGGGTGGTAGCGCCGGAAGACTGTAATACTTGAAAGTATTGAAGATTTCCATAGTTTTCGTAACAGGCGCTGCGTAGGCAATTAAGTGGACGCGCGGGGAGCGGGTATTGGTACGAAGCAAGGGAATCAACGACTCAGCCTCCTCGGGAATAATAACCAACGCGGTCTGTGTTGAGGGACTCCAGAGGATCCATTCCACGGGACGCTGTTACCCCATTGTCAGTAATTCCCACCAAAATATTTAACTAGTAACTATCACTTACCATGAAGTTGTCAGTCACGTTGTTCTTCTTACACTTAACCGTTCGCCCGAATTCCGTCGACACGAAGATTCGCGAGTCGGTTTCTCGTACGTGGAATTGCTTTCCCAGAGTAGTCCTTGCTACATATGTAAATGCGTGTTCGAATGCGGCCTCGTTCTGATTCGATGACGTATGTTCTAGCACCCCCGTACGCACGAAATATGAGACAACCGGATGGAGGCCCGGGAATGTCAGAGCTTCGTACCGGAGCGGCTTCTGTGTCTGGCGCACCTGTTCAACTTGTACTTGAAGCTCGCGCTCCTGTTCGACCTCTTCCATAGCACCTACGTGAAGAGGGCCGCGCTCTCCATAGGATTGGTTAAGTTGGTCGGCGAATTTCTGCAACTGTGGAGTAGACATGCGGTCCACGGTGCCTATCCGTGAACCTGCTAGAGCCCCGCCATACAACTGCTCTAATGTCTGGCGCTCCGGTTGCTGTATTGTCTCCAGCAGTTTTGCGCGTTGTGCCGGATCTGCAAGGAAGTTGTTATAGCGCCAAATCGCGTCCGTACGCTGACAGAAGTCGACGCCTTGCGCTACGTATAGGCTTTGCAGATCCTCATTTACACAGCATGTTTGCTCAAGAAGCCAAGCGATGACATGAGAAGAGTCGATGCTCGTACCTTTTGCTGGGCGGCAAAAGTCCCTGATGCTCTGATCAACTTCAGGAGGGGCAAAGAAACTAACTGACTGGGTGGTACGCAGCTGGCGGAGGCGCATAGCAGCTATCAATATGATTAGAAGGACCGTTCTCAATTACATAGGTACTCCTGAAACCATGCGGTACCAAATATAAGGTGTGAATAGTGAGCGGTACTTACCTTGCATAGTGTAGTCTTTAGTTTGCTTCAGTGCCAGCGTCAATGCACCGTGGGCGTCTGGTGGCAGCTTCAGGTCTACACCACGTGTATGCGCCTCATCCAGATAAACAACACAGTTCCGAAGATCATCTACGAAGGGAGTGGCTAAGAGCGGAACGTCGTTCTTTTTATCTCCCCGATAATGCACCCAAGCACGATTATCTGCGCCAAAATAGACGGCAGCGACGGCTTTGTTATCGATTCCTAGCCACTTCTCAGCCACCGTCTTATTGTCCATCTCGAGTATGTAGGCTCCGGCATCAATGAGGGTGCGGATGCTTTTACTATGCAGCTGATATAGCAGATCTTCCTCAGTCAATCGCTTGCCTTGAGCGTCTGCAGTAACCTGGTAACCTCGGTTACATCGTTGTAGAAGGTATGAGAGAACCTCTGCGCTTGTCTGCTGCAGGCTAGAAAGGTCGTCTTGTCGGATGGTCAAAGGAAGATTCATACGGCTGTCATTGGTGCCGCTGAAACCCGTCGTCCTAGCACCACGTTGATCCTTTGAAAATAGTGGGATATCCCACGCCGAAACCTGCAATTTGATTTCGAACTGCCTAGCATGGATCGGGAAGACGAAATGGTTACAATAATGATCAATGACGATTCGACTCAGACGCAAATGGTTCCATAGCTCCTCTAGCTGCCCTCCGTCATCAATGTTTATTACATTCCAGTGGTGCAATGCCTCCGGCAAACTGTCACAACCGGAAGACCACAGCTCATACTGTGCGGCTGGATCATCTGACTGAAGAACGTACTGTAACCCCTGACGGAACTGCGCGGAGGTAAGACCAGTGTAATAGAATGCTAAACAGGTGAACAATATGGACACATCTGGATGACCGAACTCGGATTGCTCGGACGGAGTACCTTTAGCTTCGAAGGGCACTGCGATAGGATCACGTTTAGGATGAAGGCCGTATTGAACATTCCATCGCTTGTTGAGGCAAAGAAGGAGGATCCGATTAATTAGGAGGCCTCGGACTAGAAGGAGTATCTTCGACGCCGCTTGTGGGTTGACGAACGCATTAACTGCCTGCATGAAAATACGTTCGTCTAACTTCGGCTCGTATAGGACTCGCCGAATTATCCCCTGCCGGCCCCGGAAACTTGAATCTGCGGGACGAAGAAAGGTTGTTTGTCCCCTACAGATACTTTCTAGTATGTAGTCATGAATCGCCTCCTCCACATCATTCTTCAAAAATTGCAGGATCGGAAAAGATCCCGAGCGCGATAATACCTCAATACTTGTTGGAAACCTTTTTGTCAAGTTCGGAAGATAATTGGCCACCAAGGCAAGCAACTCTTGGGCGACTTGCCATCGAAATGGGTGACCGTCAACAGCCATCTCGGGCCCGCTGGGGTAGTTAAGTTGCGTCTTAACCGCAAGGGTGAAATCGCATTCGTCCAGAACATCCCGGCAATTTTCGTCTAACCAACGCTGGAAGTTGTTCATACTTCTTGCTGCCTTTAATTTGCCGTCCGCGAGTTGCTGCCACCCGCCTAGTTTGTATGACAGAACATGTTCATGGCTCGTGAGAATTAATCCTCTACGAGTACGAGTAAGCCGGTGAAGCCTCTCGTATAGCTCCAACATCTCAGGGGTTGTCGGGGTCTTCCGCGAGAAAGGAATGTGAAGAACCTCACGCCCTACAAGACCTCCTAATCGCGACTGGGTGGTCTGTGCTGTCTGCATGAGAAGCGCTTTTGGCACAATTAAGCGCGAAAGATTTTTACCGTCTGCTAGGACGGCTATTACCATCGGCACAATGCACGATGTTTTTCCTACACCAAAGTTAGCGCCGAACCTGCAATAGAATCTCCTTGCTATACTAGCCGATATACTCACCTTTGCCCATGTTCATTTGTAACACACTATTCTGACCAGATTTCGGCGCTATCATGGCACACGCAACATCCACCTGTTCGGCTCGTATAAGAAAGTCGCTATCAATTTCGAGCAAGAGCCAGTCTGTCGATTTGAATGGCGACCAGTTCTGATGACCTGGGTTACGCAATTCCTCATCAGATGCTCGGTGATCCCCGCGCAGAACTGCGGAGCGGAGCCGCTCCAGTCGTTGTAGACTTGTAACAGCTACTCCGTACGAAACTAGAGCTTTTTTCATCCCGACCCCGAAGTCGTAGGCTGATGTAGATCTTAGGAATATAAGCATCTCGGTCGGCGATGTGCAAGGCCAGATAGCACCAAGCCGCAGCCATTGGAATCGGTGGTCATCACTGGCAAGAGCGTCATAGATTTGTTCGTGATATTTCGAAACCGTGAGGCGAGCTCGCTTTATTGCGTGGTTAACCTCCTTCAGAGCCGGCACTGAACCTTGAGCATTCAGTTGGCCTGTGTCTTTCAATGCAGCTAGACTCTGCAGAAGATCATTGCCGTATTTCTGCCGAATAACGTTGGCGGACCTCGCGAACCTGCGTAAGATGGCCTCTAATTCTGTGGCTTCGTTGAATAGGTCCCTTGTTGGCGATCCCCAAGTCCCGCTATACGCGGACTCATTTCCAGTGCCTAACTGAATGCCGGCTATCGTATTGTCTAGGTTGGGTCCGGCTTTAGTCACTAAGTCTTGAGCCACTGATGGGATAACTCGAGAATTCTTTCGGCCCGTAAACACTGGATTGACGTCCGTCCAGTTAAGCAGCGCAGATGAATCTCGTGGACCTTTAAGTGAGTTTAAAACTGCCTGGACTCTGTCAATATAGCCCTCGAGTTCGATATTTTCTAGCCTACGGTCCCATTCAGGACGTATCTTGTCCAATGCTAAGGGGACATTGATGACCTGAATTCCTAACGTTTCCGTGGATAGTTCATCAATTGGAACAGGCCACTGTTCTAGGAGACGACCGGCGAGCAGCCGACCCTGAATTTCACAGAAGTCCTGGTGCTCTTCGGCATTTCGTCCAGCTCGATCTTTCCATTCACTTCTACGGCGAGCCTTTGGTTCAAATGCAATGTGAGCTGAGGCTATGAGCGTCTGTAAAAGCTCAGTTGAGGGTCGTTCACGAGATTTGAAATCAAAGAAGCTGCCATAAGGAGGCGGTTCCAGATACTTGATCTTGCGGACCAGGGAAAAGGCAGCAAGAGAGCGGATCAAGTCCATGTTGGAGTTGGTATGGAAAGCTAGTAGCCCGAGGCGAAAGAGTAGAGGTGCAGAGTGATCTGCGTGACGACAGAATTGTACAAGAGACCCCCATTTCTCATATACAGACTCCTCGATTTGGCTGATAAGTGGCTCTGCACCGATAAGCGAGCTGCTATCGCCGTGGAATCCGCCAATAACTTCGCTGGACTCGAGAAGTGTCTTAAGAGTAGTCCGCATCTCTAGGGAAGACGAGCCTGTAAGGATGTGGCGAGCAGTCTCATACACGTGGACAGCTTTAGACGTTTTCCTGCGATCACGAGGGATATAAACAGTGTCTTGATAAACTTGACTAGATGTATCTAGAGTTGGACATTCGTAAAGTTGACGTTGCATTTTGCCACGGTTACGAAGGTGCGTTGCCTCCTCAGAATCAATGCCTGTTGTAACAATCCCGGCAAATTTGTTGAGCTGGTTAGATTTAAGAATGATATCCTGAACCAGGGACTCAAACCCATCATGTTGTATAGTTGCGTTCAGGTTTTCATTCCATGTTACGGTCTGTAAACGCTTCATTGGGGGTGGATAATAAACCCTCCGAGGAGGCAGCGCCGCCAAATCACTTAATATCGGATGCGTAATAGGCCCTAACGGTACCCAAGGCTGAGAGGCGCCCGAACTGAGGATTGCGAATGCCTCCTCTGTACCTGTTCTCCCTGTTAGAGCATCGGGAAGGCAGAAGGAAGTCATGGCATGACAGAGGGCTTTCGTATAAAGAAGCCGAGGTTCCGGAGGGCAAGAAAGCCGACCGAGGATATCATCGATCTTGTATCTACCATAATTTTGGGCGCCGATTATTCGCACATTAACATGCATGCCATTTCGATTATAGTTGAGCTGCCCAAGAGGTATAATTATGCTTCGTTTCCCAGAGATCGTATCCCGTAACACAATCATGCTCTGGAGGCCATGCCAAGTGCCCGCATCTTGATTAGGATCAATCTCTGCGTTTAGCTGTCGGCATTCGAGGAAGCCATTGCGGTTTACAAAGAATGATAGGTCCAAATGGCGCAGTTCCACTTGTAGCTTTCCAACTAAAGGCTGGGAGACTGTCAACCTTTCTGGCTGTTCGAAGTACTGGAGCGTCTTTGCGATCTGAGCGAAGACGCTTGACTGTGGATCGACAAGAGTCACTTTGCCGCGAATAGCTCTCCGTTTAGGAATATCAATTTCCCAATCACGCGGCCGTTTTTTCCAAATGACAGGCATCCGGCGAATCTCTAGGCATCTCGTACTGAAGTTCAACCAATGCACGCAGTTCTCTGTTAATTCGGTCGGTAAGTCGAAACTCTTTGCACTGGTGAAAATCCTTCTGGGAATAAATTCTAGAACACTGGTTGATGTACAAGCACGAATGATGACCTGACCATCGCGCATCCCAAAATGCACCTCTTGGTCATCAATGGGGTTCGAAAGTTGATGCGTCATTCCCGGTAAAGAAGAAGGGTACGTTAGAATGTGCTGGTTTCCAAATATCTCCTTGACATCTTCGCTCTCTTGAATTTGAAGAGGCAACTTGCCGCGGGGTTTCCCATTAACGAGCATATGACCTTCGATGAAATTATAATGAACTGTCTGGGTTCTGGTGTACTTCCAGTGCTTTTCTGACGCGCGGGCAACAATCCAACGATTATGAGGCGTAGGGAGAAAATCCCATTGACAGAAGGTCAACTTGGTACTATCTGAAGAATCGGACCAACACCTAGCTATCCCATATCCGACGGCATCTGGGTGGGCCTGTATGGCGGTCATGAGGAGGGACTGTAGATGGTACGCCATTTTTGTATCGCGCAGGAGCATAGACTTCAAACCATGAGGTAACTTGTTAACATCGACTAGCAAATTCTCCTGTAGGGCGACTGATGCTAAAACCCAAGAGCTCAGGTCTTCGGCACTCATGGCATGGTTGACTTCAGTATAGACCGCGAAAGTTCGCCGACATAGTATAGCGGCACAGAAACCGTACGTCGAAATTCGTTGCGCCGCATCAGCATCAGTATCAGTAGCGACACGGAGTTCTTTCCTAAGGCTAGTAGTCCACTCCAACGTAGCATTTCGTGCGGTTCTGAGTAAAGCCTCAGCACGACCCCTAGAAGAACCGGATGACAGGTGAAACAGCCTTAAAGTAAGTGTAATGATAAGTCCCATATAGTGATGTTCTCGCCAGTTTGTCAAGATAGCTCGAAGGCGCTTCTCTATGATCTCTGCTAAGCGCTCTACGAAACTAGCCTCCTTGAAAATGACGTGAGCTGCCCGTAGTGTCTCATCCGGTAGTCGAGGGCCTGCCTGGATGGCAAGCTGGGAAAGGACACGGGCCGTATCCTCATTCCCGATATTCAGGTTAGAAGAGCCCATTTCAACAAGTATGTTGGGCCAACGCCGTACATTGCCGCCAAGTAGCTTCTGGTATGCTGAGAATTCATGGACAGACATGTTAGCTGGGCATTCGACTTGGTTTGCCTGGACTTCATAGGACGATGGTCCATCTACAATAGGCGACGGGTGCTGTATCACCGGTATAATCGTGGCTTGAAGTGCGCTGGGAGTATGAACAGCACAAAGATGTAGGAATGTTAGGGGCCTTTCTAAATCATTAACCCACAGTCCAGTACCGTGGTCGTACAGTCTGAAATCTGCGGCGAGGGGAAGAAGTACACGGGAAAGAGGTGCTTTGCCTCTATTGAACTTGTAGTGCGTTTGGCTGAAACATTTAATGGACGACGCCAGAGATATACCTCGTGCTTCGGCTGTCATATAAGGTTGCAGCGGTGGACAGTTTGTGAGTTCTATCGCTGGATTTGGGGACTTATTGGGGCGGCTTGGGTGCGCTAGAAGCGATAGGATCTTCCAAGTGGCGTCCCGGTAGACTGAAAGGTAATGAGGGATAGCCAGCTCGAATATCAAGACAGACCTGGCGGGTTCATTTTCAGGGAGAAATGCTTCATGTATTTCGATCTGCAGTCGCTTCCGAGCACGCGCGTGCCAACATGCCTTACATCCTCGCACATCGCGCTGCCCATTTTTCCACGAGCAGCAGCAAGTTCCCTCTGCAAGTCCTGCTGTGTGATCGTCGTACTGTTTGCAGGTCCTGTTCCATTCAGCTTCTTTGGCATCACGAGCTTGATCGGACGCAGTCTGGATGCGCAGACCTAACAATCGCATCTCGGCGGACTGGGCAACGTAGCGCACCGCTAGAGAGTTGTTATCGAACCTGTCGAATATAGTACCGTGGCGACTTTTAGAATTCTTCTGGGCTAAGTAAATTTGAATGTCCTGAAGGCGGCGCATTTCAGACATCGTAGGCAGCTGGAGGACGTCAAGGAGCTCGGGCCTAAAAACACGTCGATAATCATCAAGGAGAGGACACACCGTAACAGCGCATCTATCCAAACGAACCCATGAAGTAAACAAGGTGAGAATCATAGAGCTCATCTGCTCGGGATCCGACTCATAAGTCGTGCCAACTTCAGCAAAAACATCATCAATTTCCTTGGCTGTCTGGATACAACGAGTCGTAATACCTTTCACACTATCCCGGTCAGGTAACCCATGGTGTTCGACACGAGTCTCTAAATCTGCAAGACGGAATATATGATCCGTGAAGTCTTGTGTTTGTTGGATAGCTTTATCAAGTGGTTGGGGAAGATTCAACGATGTTATACCGGCTTTTCGCGGTGGCTGGCTATATAGGAGACGATCGAGGTAGCCGCCACTATTAGGGAGAGAGAGATCAAGTGCGTGATCCGCATGGAGAGGAAGCACTGGAACACGCCGTGTTGTAGCTTTCTTGAAAGATTCCCAAGCATTCTCAACTTGTTTGGTCGCTTCCCGGATTACATTTTCGATCAAGGGAGAAATCTGGCTAAACAACGACTCGGGTAATGTGCTTTTAGTCTTGTCCATCTCTAGCTTCGCCATGCGGCGACATAGTTTAGTGCGTAGCGTAATAACCATGGCTGGGCTGAGCTTTCCAGCAGATTCTTTTAGTAAGTCTGCTAGCAACAAACATATGAGGAGCTTGTAACAAATACGCCCCTGTTCGTTGCCAAGGGTCAAGCAGAGGTGCCGTTGAGCTGCAACACGCAAGACCAACCAAAATGGGAGCCGGCGCCAGGGTAAATCTGCACCCTGTATGTTAACATCATCTCGGACTCGCTTTCGGAGCATAGGCGTCTGGTAGTAGCTCCCCATCGCCTCGAGGATCGGCATAAGCATCTGAGTAATCAGTGCTGGGTCGGTTGTGTCCCTAATCTCAGTAATTGAGACGTTGGCTTTTTGTGCAGAGGCCTGGAGGCTATAAAGCGATTCCATACTGGCCTGCTCCAGGAAAGTTGCTAGACATTCTTGAAATGGTTCATCGGCGAATGAAGAAAGGGGTAGCCGGACTGAACGGCCGGGGAAGTCCCACTGTAACGCATGTCCCGCAGCGAGAACATGCTCCGAGACGGCTGATGTCTCGAATGCCTCGAACACAACGGAATGTTCTCCATTTCTAATTTTTCGCGGTAAGTAAAATTGAGCAATATTAGAAAATAGTTATTAGTTATATACTGACTGCTTTGTGCGGCGGATAAGTAGAGCTGCATTCTGCTCTGCAACGTGCAAGATGAGCATCTGGTCTGGCTGAAGTTCGCGAAAATAGGCCAGAAGCACCGACTTATCCAAACGCCCGGAGTGAAGAGGAAGGCATGCTTCGAAAGAGGCACGAAGAGACTGATATGCTTTAGACCAAGGTGGTCCCACAAGGCTATCAAGAGTGTCGCTGGCGCGGATGATGCGCGTCAAGACGTCGTACGATACAGCCTCGATGTCTGGATCCTGCGACCCAGGCAACCGAGGAGGTAACACGAGGTGGTTAAAAACAGCTTGAAGCAGATCCATGGTGTTTCGAACACAAACGCAATACGCGATGCAATGTCTGCCTAAGTTGAAAAAATGATTTAAGTTGGAAGAAAATAAGATAGAAGAGGGGATGGCAGTATGTAGTGGTAGTCGAAGTAATGGGAATGGGAATATGCTGTACCCCGTGCATGCAAAGAGAATAAAGCTGTTGCGAGGCAACGGAGATATAAGTCCTGGTGGTGGTTAGGCTGACCCGAAACCAAATAGGACGGCTGCAGTCCGATCATTGGTTAGGCCAATTACTGTGTAATGCAGGCGGTTTGGGCATACAAAGTAGCCCATTTAGATTCTATTTGAAGATGATAGATCATATTCGATTGTTCCGCCGGCGCCTACTATTGGAGCCAGAACACCTAAAGCAAACCGGCCTAAGAGGTAGCCTGCCGGGTGCTGAGTTGTTATCTCTTGTGGTACACATTTTGTCTACCTAGTTTAGGTATCTTTAGCTATTCAAACACTCGAATCTATATGGTAGTACAGGTTATGAGGCAAGTCGATTCTTGGTGGCGTTTGTAGTTGATATTGGCTTGAGTTACAAGTTACAGTTGGTTCTGCGCGACGGGAAGATGCAGGTCTAAGCCGGTTGATACCGCACGGTACCACCTGCCCTACCCTAGCTGCCTGGTGGAATATCACATTCAGTTCACGTGACTTATCAATACCTACATGTACGTACCTATGTAATGTACCAGTTACTGATAGGTGGGGGTATCTAAGTTTCTCACCAATCAGGAACATCATTAGAAACGTTGCTCAATTAACATCTCGAAACACTTCCAATTCACTCCATGTCCCCTAAAAACCCGACGTGGCACCTCTAAACCAACAGCACGGGGTAAAAGAGGATACGCAATCGTTAGATGCAGTGTATCAAAGAGGTACCTAACTCCATTGAGGCCCTATGCGCGGAATACTACATGCCAAGGGTACAGATGTAGGGGTCCCATAAATGACCTACATATTATTATTTACGTCGGCAGGTCGGTCGAAAGTGCTGCTTTGATTGACGCATATCCAGCTCAATGGCAAACGAGTCCAGGAGCTGGTTCACTGTGGATCGTACACGACTACCAGTACCTAACATATATGAATTGACTCATAAATCACCATTCCCCAGATGGCGAACCAACAATCTCTGTAATTACAGCACCGTTGCACCGAGCCTCACTTGCAAGTCAGCAGTTTCAATTACAGCATTACAAGTGAAGCCAGCATAGCACTCTTTTGCATAGGTAGTAGCAATAAGTGCCTAATATCGCGTCACCGGGTATCGGCGCCGTATAGGCTTACTGCCTTAGTTTATAAACTGATAACTCACAGTACGCAATCTGTTCACGTCGAATTTGTGTATCGTAGCACCGAAAAATCGTCATATAGGTACATTCAAAGAGCTGCTTCACGTCCTACTCTCTTATACAGAATGTCATGATCCGTCATCGTCATCTACTGTCTATATTGCCCAAGCGCCAAATGTCTCATTAATCATATTCCTTATTGAAACCTCTTCCCGCACGTCCATTCATATGCCGTCGTCCGTCCACGATTGCGGTAGAGGCGAATGTATATGCGTATACATTTACAGGTCGCTTCTTTGCCGGTAACGAATTTAGTGCTTCCCACATCTCCATGATACCCGCCCTACGCGCCGGGAGCATACTATATTGTAAAGAGTAGAGGGCTTTCCTATGAATCGGTGGAACAAAACGGCCCGTAAAGAGACAGAATAACACTCGAGGTGATAAGTAGTGTTTGCGAATACGGCTGCCCATCTGGAAGTATTGATGAAACATGGCTGTAAACGCGAGAGGTATAGGCTGTATCATGTTAGTTGATTATCCATCACAGCGAAACAATTAGCATATAACCAACCTTTACATAAATAATGGAGGTGGGTTGCGAGAGGGAAGGTAGAGTCGATGTACAATTAACACTAAGTCTATATGGGGTATCACGAAGTTCAAAACGAATGCCGCCTATGTTGAGATTAGCTACAAAGTTGCATGGTAGGCAAATATTCTCATAGAACTTACCTGGGAGACGCCGAGGATCTTTACCCCTTAGCATCAACGCGAACAATGGAAAATGATTTAAACAAGAGAGCAGTGTGTCGAAGATGGCCTTGAACGATATGATGACCATGCGCGCTAGGGCAAAGTTAAGGTAGAACACAACAACGGTTGGCAGTAGAAAGAAGAGGAGCGTAAATAAGATGGTGCCGACGAGAAGCTGGTCGAGATCGTAATCGCATGCATCGACACGATTTCGCAATACGTTATACTTCTTGCCTCGAAATAACTGGAAAAGGGAAAGCAAAATCGTTAACTGCCAGTGGAAGATACGTGCTGAGGCAAGATAAAACGAGTAAATATGAATCGTAAGGGCCGAGAGCAGATCGGAAAAAAGCGCAATAGGCATACTAGCTCCAGCAAAGCTAGAAAACCCAATGAACCAGACCATGTGAGGCAGTAAGGGCTCTAAAGTGCTGATGCAACTAGACCAGTAATCAATAACCCAAAGGAACAAGTCGCCCAAAAACAAGGCCAACTCGCTATTCAGTTTCAGACCAGCAGGCCAGCCCATGAGCCAAGAAATACTAGTCCGTAGCAGGTCGATAGTATAACTGCCCAGAAGCATGCTTATCGTGTCAGCCACCCACTCGGCGTTGTCGATGATGTATGAACCGAGGGCGATGCCGATAATGACATCGTTGGCCACGAGCCATAGACTGTTATAAAAGCGTATGTAATCTGGGTGACTGGTCGTGACACTGGCCCAGTCATTTTTTCGTAGACGGAGTTTGACATACTGCATGGGCCAATAGCAGAATTGTTGGAGACGTATTTCCACTTGCTGAGCTGTTGCAGACACGTCCTTGAGGGCAGGCGAGTTTGGTCGAGCCCTCCATTCTAATATAAGTAATAGAGCTTCGGCTGCACATCGGTGGCCAAGAAGAAGAAGCACAAAGGCCCTACGTATTATAGGAAATGCGTAGAGAATAACCATGTCCCATATCCAAAGGACTATGTAATCCCTCATGTTCGCCGCCTGTTCTACCACTCGCTCAGAGACGCTGAGAGTACGCTTCGGCCTGGTGCCAATAAGTGGCACGTTTTTCTGCAGCAAATGCTCCAACTCCCATGACCAGTTGATTTGATTGACAATTCTCTCAAGAGCCCTATCCTTTAGTGAAGGAGTATGCTTTACTACGGAATGGTTCCTTAACTTATCTACTAGGAGACGTTTTTTATGCTTGTTCCTTCGTTCCTGTTTTTCTTCCTCAGCCTCGGAACTATCGGACGTATGATGCGATGCATGATCCTCTTTGTCAGCAAGCGAGAGTGCAATCGGGTTCAAGGAGATATATTGCATGCGAAGCGGAATTGGCCTCTCGAATAGAACGATCTGAATGCTTGATGCTCTCGTACAGGCGATCTTGGGCACTTGATGGGACGGTCCAACGATGGCGCGCACCCATGAGGAGTCTGGCTCGATATTAGATTCGCGGTTTGTAGTACCGATAACATGCATAGACGACTGTCCACAAAGCTCGAATATACGGGGTATAGGATGAGGCGCACTCCTCAATAGAATGCCGGTCTTCAGTGCGTTCTCGACACTTCTTGGCTAAGATATAATAGCGTTAATAGAGAACCGCAGTACAACTAGGGTCAAATAGCTCACGTCGACATGGTCCAAGACAGCGATAACAACAACATCGAGGTTCGAGTTCCTCCAGCCGACAATAACACCGGGGGCATCAGACGTAGGGATGTCGATCGGCCAAAATACCCTCATCAGTCCATCATGCTCTGGCATGACCAGGTGACCAGCGTCAGAGCACTCCACTTAGAAGGAGCCTCTGCGCCGAAGTTGTTCTCGAGCAGATATTCCAAGACTAGGCGATCGCGGATGCTACAAATTGTTTATTAGTTAAGTTGAACTCGGAACTAGGAAGAAAGTTGCAACAATACCAGATCGACCTCTATTCGAGCAATGTGTTGCACGGGTATAAATATGAGGACAAATGCGAAACTCAAGAGAGCAAATCCCTGGGTGACGCGGGCCTAGATATAGGGTGGTCAAGCATTAGATAAATATTCCTCCTTTTTGTATTCCTCTCACTAGATATCCATGCCTCCTATTTCTCAAATGTAGTGGGCAATTAGGACATCTACTCACAATAACACCTTTATCCCAGGCAAAAACGGCCAATTCGTAGAGCCGAGTAACCAGATCCCATCGAGCAGTGATGTAGCCAGCTACGAAGATCGCAAGGGTGAGGATGGAAAAAGGGTGCATGTAGGAAGTCGGAAACGAATGTTATTCGGGTCGCATCGCCTATAATCTTGGTATTTTCCTGGATATTCGCGCTGGGAGGTAAAGGAGACCCTTGTAGTTATGAATCCTCCAAGTCAGAAATCTCTCCTACGGCAATATAGCTTTGACTGCCTTTATCTCGAATAATGTCGGTCGTTATCCGGTCGTCTCGAGTGAAGTCACAGTCGGCAATGGCGATGTTGGGTCTGCGCTAGCTTTGTCAATATTTGTCGCACAAGGTTGTTTTCTTAGTCCTTCGTATTCTAAGTTACTACCCGTGAACCGGCTCGACACATATAACGAGCGACGAGGTTTAATGAGAGAGGATTGGTTAAAGGCGGCTGAGCTTTCGAGCTTGAATGTTGAAGATGTTTGTTGCTGCCCCTTGCAGTTTAGACTTGCAGGGTTGCATTGCGTATTCAATGTTGCGTGTACTTTTAGGTTATCGATAGAAAATTAGCTGGGTTGCGATCACCCTTCTGACGTCGAGGCCGACCCGAGTGCTCTGCAAAGCTCCGATCCGCCGATCCACTATTTGACAACCCAAAAAAACCGATTCAGCCCCATCGATACTTGCCTATCTAAACAACCTCACAATTGGACAATGACCTTGGACTCATTTTCATGTCAAAAAATGGGGTTCGAATAAGTTGAGTTTATTATATACGGTATGTAAAACGTTATAATAACACATTGTCGCTCAATATTTCAACCTACCACTTCCAAGGTATTAACTTAACGTGTTGTGTAAGCCTTGACTTCAAAAATATTATACTCACGGAAAGCAAAGAGCTTACACAAGATGGGAGAAATCAGTAAAGATAATCAAGAGGGGCCTTAACACATTTTAAATAGTTGGAGCTGGGTTATCTTGGTACCTAGGTAGGTAAGGGTACTGAATACGAGCTCTTACCCCGATCCCCCATTTTCCTAAGCTACCTCCTCTGTACATACACTAATAACCCGCCAAGATATTACGGTTACGTCGCTTCGCTGTAATAGCCCTGCCCTGCATTTCCTTTCACCTCTTGGTCTTATTATTTTGCTAGCGATCCTCACTTTAGCTAAGGCACGGTGAGGCTGAGCTCGGTTGGTAAAAGCCGAGCAAAGAACCGCGGGGTTGATTTAGAAGGATAACATTGGCTGGCTGGCTGAGACCATCTCATATAGCCAACGACCCACGGCTCATCTGCAGTCAGCTCAAGCATTTCAGCTTCTAGGTGTACGTAGTCTAATGACCTATCCATTTCTAATGGAGCAGTTCGGAAACTCGGCACTTTCTGCGGCCCAGTTAATCGTCTCTCGGGTTTCGTCATTTCCTTTTCATATGAAGAGCATCGCCTTCTTTGCTATCTTCTCTTGCTTCGTCCAGGAGCTTATCTATACCTCGTTCTTTAAGAGCGACCTATAAAAGTACATTCATTCATTAGTATCTAGTTAGTGATAGGCCTATATCCTAAAATCAGAGGATCCCTCCGATAGGTTCAACTAAGGGCTTAATGTTTTGTTACCAACCTGGAGACATTTTTGATAATCTTTAAAATGCTTAGCGCACTCATTGTCGTCCGCTTTACCATTGCCTCGCAGGTATTCTGGGGATTGTTAGACAGAACCAAGAAAGATAGAATACTAATTCCACACATACTCTCGCTATACCACTTAAGAAAGCAAGTGTCGTATCGCCTACAGCCATCAGCTTTGATAAAATTTGTAGTTATTAGGATATGTAACTCACTCCTTTACTTCGTTACACTCTGGCGCAAGAGAGGCAGACATATTGGTATATTAACGCTAACACGTGATTCGTAATATACAGAGTAAATACCATCAAAAAGTAAGAGATGAGTGAAGATGGTGACAGCTGCAGCTAATGCCAGGATGTATAGAATACGGTTATCGCTATCTTAGCGCATGCAGTAAGGTCGTGTAGGATGTGTGACATTTAGGTAGGTACATCCCCGCAACGGGAATTCCGCCAGTCATATGCATTATCGATAAGCACTTAGGCCTATGCGCTAGAATTTTTTGAATTGGTCCAGCGCATTTTAATCCCTAAACATCGTCAACTCTTTATCGTCAGGTTCCCTGTCGCTAGCAAAAAGCAGCACTTAAGCAGCGACCATGGACCCCCCTCAAGATTTCAAGTCCGTACAGGAGAATATACAAACAGCTCTCGTAGCCACTACTAGGTTGACCAACCAGATTGCCGCCGAAGATATCAGCTTCCAACGAACAAGCAATCCGGATGTTGAAGAACAATTAGATGATACGTCCTCGCGCCTTCTCTCGCTAGCCACATCGCTCCTTTCATCTGCAACCAAGGGTACCGATCTGAAAGGCCCGGCTCTTGAGGATAGCGACGATGTTGATGTTCATTGGTCGCGCATTATCGACGTGATAGACACACTGCTAGAAAAGGCAGATACTTGCTTGGATGAGTACACCGGTGTAATCAAGAGGAAGACCGCACCAACCGAACAGCCAGGGCCGCCACAAAAGAAATCAAGATCGACTACACTGGATAACTCTCTTCGCCGCGCGAATATTATCAAACCTCAGAATGCATTCGAACTAAAACCAAACAATCTCGACCCATTGCCCTGGAAGCCGATACTCACCGCGAAACCGCATGCGCTTATCTCTCTCGAAAAGAGCCTAGGGACTTTCGTCGACGATAATCAGGCAACTCAGTACGTGTCTTACTCTTTCGGGGCAGAATATCAAAATAAGTCCATCATATGCAGCAAGCTGACAATAAAATTAGATACAAGCATCCTTATGAGGCCGAAATTCACAAGCTACAATACCCAGAAGCCGTTTTCCAAGCGCGAGAACCCATTAAATATCAACCCGTCGAAACCACAACAGCTACCTTCGTCAATACCTTTGAGGGCGTTTTAGATATGCTTAAAGAACTAAAAACTGCTACCGAAATTGCTGTCGATGCGGAACACCATGACTTCAGAACATACAGCGGTCTACTATCGTTGATGCAGATCAGCACGCGCGAGAAGGATTGGATTGTCGATACTCTTCAGCCATGGCGTCACAAACTCGAGGTTTTAAACGAGGTGTTCGCCGATCCGAAGATCGTCAAGGTTAGTTATAATCTCCCGTCCAATCTCATCCAAGTGTCTAACGATAATAGGTGCTTCATGGTGCCTACATGGATATCATCTGGCTACAGCGAGACTGTGGTATCTATATCGTGGGGCTCTTCGATACATTCGAGGCCGCAGTAGCCCTTCAATATCCTAGTAGGAGCCTTGCATATCTGCTAAAAAAGTTCGTCGACTTCGATGCAGACAAGAAGTATCAATTAGCTGACTGGAGAATACGGTATGAATTGATCATGGTTCTAATATACATATCGTACTTAAGCCTTGCTGACTAGAATACAGCCCGATACCTGACGAAATGTTCTACTACGCGCGCTCAGATACCCACTATCTACTCTATATTTACGATATGATGCGCAACGAGTTACTGCAACAAACCGCAGAAGAATCAGGATACAATCTGATGAACCAAGTTCTCGATAGGTCTAAAGAAACATCCTTACGACGGCATGAAACGTCCACATATGATGCCGAAAATGGCCAGGGTCCCTTTGGGTGGTATAACCTACTCATAAGACAGTCTGCCGGGAAGTTTTCAAAAGAGCAATTCGCTGTATTTCGAGCCGTGCACAAATGGCGGGACGAGATGGCCCGTCGCGAAGATGAAAGCTCACTATTTGTGATGAGTAATGCGACGCTTTTCGACATAGCCAGACGTATTCCGCCAGATCCTAAGGCCCTTCATAGCCTCGTTGATTCCACATCCCACATAGCCAAGCGTGAGGCATTTAACCTATTCAAGATTATTAGTAAAGCTAAGGCGCAAGGAGTGAATGGACCCACTGTTACTGAGGTTATTCGTAGCAATGCGCCACCTACGATGGGCATTGGTGAAGTCGCGAAATCAGTCCTTCCCCAATTACGAAGTAACGATGCAGGAGCCTCGGGAATCCAGGATGTAGTCTCTCAGATATCGAAATTATGGGGAAAGGTTCCGATCAGTAGTCGATGGGAAGAGTCATCTACCGCCAAGACCCGAGCCGTGCAGTTTGAACTCCCCTGGGCCCAATTTATTAAGTCGGGTAAGGTACTGGAGGTTATAGATACGCCGGCACAAGAACCAGTCGCTCAAATGGAAGAATCGATTATTCACTTAGAAGAAAACCAGGCAGCTGATAGTGAGTTTACACTCAAAGCTGGTTTAAAGCGCAAAGCGCCTGAAATCGAATCGGATTCCGAGTCGGGAGAGGTGGACGATACACCATCCAAACCAAAGTCTACTTCGACTGCTTTCCTTGATACGGATGAAATTGCAGTTCCCGACTCAGATGACAGCGAAGAGCAGAGAAGAGAGAGAAAGGCTAAGAAGGCTGAAAAGAAAGCTCGTAAAGAGGCCCTCAAGGAGGAGCGTCGACAAGCAAAGAAGTTAACCAGGCGAGCCAAAAAAGAAGCATCCACTGATGCAGCAGAAATATCAGGGAAAGGAGGAGACGAAGAGGACGAGGATGAGCCTTTCGATTACAGCAAGGCAAAATCTGTTCTGAATGCATCAAGAGCTGCCAACAGCGCTCCCCAGGCAGCCAGATTTAACCCTTATGGGATGACTATCGATGGTCCGAAACCCGCGAGGAAAATGCACGGAGAGAAGCCTGGCAAGAGCGCCACGTTTAGGAGATAATACACTTGAATATATAGGGAGAGTCTGTACATAACAAAAGGGCACCCTTGTTTGGCGTTTTCCATGGTCGAGAAATCGGCATCTTTACGTTGATATGCATTCTCATGGAGTTGAAGGGTTATTCCAGGCCTAATAAGGCCTCCGGGCAATGGAAGCCATAGGTTAGTTGGCCAAATTCTAGGGATCACCTATGAAATCGCAATTAGGCATGGTGGTAATTGCGCTTAATAGACCATGCTTTTAGACGATGATGATACCTCTGTCCTACATGCCGTATTGATTTCATGGTACATATTACGTCGTGGAGGATGATGCGAATATTTTACGCCCATCATCTATCCTAATCTAAGAAAAGAATACCCGCACACCAGGTAGGTAAGTATACAACTTAACGTTTCCATCTAACTCAGACTATTATATTATATACCTTAAAAGGAATTCCAAGGAAACAGTGATGCTCTGAAACACAGACGTGTATCCTCCTGGCGACGGTACGAATCAAAAAGGGTGAAAAATAAGGCGGTAACCAGAATGGCGACCGTTAAACTTTATGAGTAAAAGCTTTGAAGTAACGAAGTTTACTAGGCCCAGCAGTGCCAGGGAGGATACAATAAGAATTCAGATGCGTGAGATATATATCTTATTCCATGTGTCCATTTCTCGATCCTGTAGCTATGAAAATACATATCAAAATGTGGCCAACCTTCCCAATGTGAGTGATCAATGAATGCTATACGAAGTACCGCCGCGCTATTATACCATGGTGCACTAAATCCCTCCAACCCAGACCGAGCGGTCTATCCTGTAGTAGTAGTAGTAGTAGTAGTAGTAGTAGTAAAATGTTCATTCTTATAAGCGCTCTATACGTCTTCTTAGTGGCAGCAACGACACAAACAGCCGCAGTGTCCATCGCAGTAGGCTCTTCCGCCGCAATGGCCCGTGCAGAAACCTCCGCAGTGGTTTCTACAGTGCCGGCAACAGTTATGATGTCGTCGTCCGGCGTCTGAATCTCGCGATCGTCGGCGATAGGCTCGAATGCTGTGCATGGGTTAGCAGACGGGTATAGTGAAGATGTTGAGATGCTTGTCTTTACTTGATTTCACTTTGGAAGCCTCTTTCTCCCCTTTCTCCTCGCTCCCCTCTCTCGCCTCGCTCCCCTCTCTCACCTCTTTCACCCCTTTCCCCTCTGTCACCTCGCTCTCCTTGCTCTCCCCTCTCTCCTATATCCCCTATTTCTCCCCTTTCTCCTTGTTCTCCTCTATCCCCACGGTCTCCTCTCCATCCCCTCTCTCCCCTTTCACCCATTTCGCCTCTCTCACCTCTTTCACCTCTCTCGCCGTTCTGACCATCCCGGCCATCAACGCCATTACGACCGTCAGTACCGTCACGGCCATCGGTACCATTAATACCATCAATACCATCGCGACCATCCGTACCGTCTCGACCGTCGATACCATTGATGCCATCTTGGCCATCTCTTCCGTCCTGGCCATCGACACCGTCGCGGCCATCAGCTCCATCAGCTCCGTCTCTTCCGTCTATGCCATCTCTTCCGTCTGTGCCATCTCTCCCATCAATTCCATTTGTTCCGTCCCTCCCATTAGCACCATCTTGGCCGTCGGTGCCATTTCGACCATCAGCGCCATCCTGACCATTAATACCATCTCGACCGTCTCTTCCATCGCGGCCGTCACGACCGTCGCGACCTAATCATGCCATTAGAAAACTTTGCTGATGGCGTAATTTAATTCGAACCCTTTGGGGTGAGTTCCAGTAATTATAAGTGACAAAAGCTACTCACCAGGTGGACCCTGTATCCCTTGTGCTTTTATGGAAATTAGCATTACTCCCAACATGATAAAGGATCAAAAAAAGGTAGATATATCGTTATGAAAGCAGCTAGTTCTCAAGTTTTTGATAAGCGAGGCAAATTTCTTACGTCCTACCGCCCCATTGGGACCTCGTTCCCCGGCAGTCCCCTAAATACACATGTTAGTATATCACAAACAGTATACGAGATTCCTGAGGCTTACTCGTAGACCAGGATCACCGATAGGGCCCTTAAGAAATGATGTTAGTTTGAATATTAGTTAACGTGATAATGACGCCTTACTTGGGGGCCTCGGTCGCCTCTATCCCCAGGTAGACCCTAAACATGTTAATCGGTTGACTGTGGTTTATTTCTATAGTATTGGAAGCTTACTCGGGGACCCCTTTCACCAATCGGGCCCTATTAGTTTGTTAAATAAGTGCTATCGTTGTACTAGCATGTAGAGGCTCACCTGAAGACCTCTCTCACCCGGAATACCCTAAAAGCACGTCAATTAACTACTTCGCTTTCTTTATATTATAGTGGTGACTTACCTGTGGGCCCTCGCTACCGCATTGCCCCTATGGAAACGGGGTGATTAGTTTGTCCACTACAAGTAGCCTATATAGTGAAGAGGAGTTACCTCAGGACCTCTATCACCTGGTGGTCCCTAAGTTTCTAAGTCAATTATATTGTTATAACTTCTTCAAATGCCATCTAAAGCTTACCTGGGTACCGGGAAGCCCCTATTGGAGAGGGTAACTATGTTAGTTTGCTAATTAAAATCTATCCATATGATAGGAAAGACTTACTGGAGCACCCTAGTGCCCATTAGAAGGGAGATATTAGCTAGTTTCCAATATTACATGACACGGGGAAAGCCTACAGCAAGTCCAGGAACCCCCGGTGGACCCGGTGGACCTGGTAGACCTTGTGGACCACGAATGACCTTGAGATGATTATAACGATTGTAATAGCCCTTCTTCGGCGACTTGCGTTCGCTAGAGTAACCTTTGCGGTTTTTACAACAACAAAAGTATACTATGAGAAGTGAAAGAGATATTGCAAGGATAACTCCCATTACTATAAGGGCAGTGGCAGCAGAGTTACCACTAGAACTAGTCGGCGCCGGGGTTGGTGTGGAAGACGTTGTCTCGAGGACTGCCACGTTCGCTTTCGTCTGAGTCCATCGTTGGCCATTACCCAGTGGAATTACCGTTACGTGTGTCTCAGAGGACTGGGTTATCGTAAGGGTACGGAAACCTTCTGCCCTACCATTAAGTCCCGTGACAGATGTTTGTTGTGCGAGAATTGTCAATGGAGTTGCAACGCCCATATTGTCCGACCCTCAAAAGAAATGGAAAGACAGAATATGGCACTGGGACATTTATATTACCTACTCCTCAGTGTTTATTCTTCCAAGTTTGTCGGAAAGCCCACAAGGCTGGGTAGGTAGGCAGGAAATACCATAGTTTCGCCATAGTTCTCGCTCTCTGCATTTCGTCCAACTCTACCTAGGGTAGGACTTCCTAAGTAGAAGCGAATCGAGCAGGGCGAATCTATGGGCTAGCAGCTACGGGCCGAACTGAACGCAAAAAGCCGGTCTACTTATCGATGTCATCATCGCTGGCTGAGAGCTCGAGGCTAAACGAGCCAACAGTTGCCGCGATTCTGCGAATGTGTGATAATGCACAATGTCTTTGTTCGCAAAGCTGCATGGCTGGAGTGGACAGCCGTTGGCTGGAGGGGACGTTGTTGGTGCACAATAAATACATGGCATGTTACGCATTAATAGGAAGCGAGGCTTCGAATCATGTGGCGTTCCAGCTGTCAAAAAGGATGGTAGCATACATGAGTAAACGTACATAATTCTCCTCATCTCTTGTTTGTGGCATGTTAGGTAGATTTGGAGACATCTATTACTGGTCGGCAGCCTGCTGTACCGTCGTACAGCCAACTCGGCGATAAACCACAATACCGATATTTGGGGTCTACGGAATCTTTGATGGCTTGAGAAGCGCATTGTCTACGATGCGAGTAGCCGTCACACCCCCTATATGGAAGTATGACATATGACTCTTATGCAAACGGATGGTCAAAAACGACAGCCGGCATCCAGTGTTGGGTGCGTTTGCACCAATATAATACCATGGGTGACATTTTCGTTTCGACCGGCCTGGGACGAAAGCTTGGAGGTGAAGTGAGGCTCATTAGGCTCCATATTATTGATGATCTACATGGCGCAAGATGCTTAATAGGGTAACTATGAAATTATCCAGTTATTACATTTCAGCTAATGGGTACGGTCGGGTACGGTCAGCATGCGGTCTATCACCTGTATGTTGGTGTTCGCGCTCGGTCAGCCTCGGTCTCTTCGGCTGAGGATTTTCGGCTCGACTTATCGTTTCTCGGTTACGTACATTTATATTCCCCTCAGCCTTCTCCGACTGCATCTCTTTTATACAATGTTACCTCCACGTATGGCTGTGCCCACGCGCAACCGGCTAATAGACCGGCTACCAAAGAACAATGGCGCCCAAGCGAGCCAAACTTAAGGATAAACACTTTGCGTTGTTGGTTCACTCCGAGGGCTCCCGAGGAAAGAAAATCAAGGCAGAAGTCTTTTGGCTTGAGTCAGTTGCCAACTTTACTTCCCATGATTGGAAGGGTAAAATCCACATATAAGTAAATAATATGCACCTTGCAGAAAGCGTGAAGAAATCTATGCTACAAAAACCTGAGTTCGCGTTTTGATACCGGGAATGTATTACGCTTATTGACTTTAAAGCTCTGACTCGCGAGTTCCTCCATTCATGTCCACCTAAGCTCTATCAAGGAACCAGATCTAGAATGGGCGACGCCTCACGAAGACCTTGTAGGCTACCTCTTGCGAACGTACATTGTACAACCCACACGTGTCGTACGTCCTACCCACACCTGTGGTACAGTATATCAGGTCTAGTGGCTACTTTTGATGCCCATTGAACAAATCGTTCATAAATTCCCTTGCGCCATAGTTCTATGGTGATGATGAATTCTAGAACTTGATTCTCAAAATTCTTGTATTTTAACAGTCAGATATTAAATTTCAATACACACGATAGGACACTTATTAGTGTGTTGACTACATTTATCAATATTCACGCGTACCACCTAATCCCAGAGGCTGAGCTAGGTACCTACCTGTTAGCCGACGAAACGTTTCGGCCCAACCATTTAGCGGACGCCAATCACAGAAGAAACACGCTGTATCACGACGCAAAAATACCGAAGCGGCATATATTTACGTGTATTCTCAATGTATCTAGCGGACCACGATGCCTCCTGACTTGCGAATGTCTTCCTCTGCCTAGATTGTGCGCTTACTGTAGCGTGGTTAGGAAACAAGTTTCGTCAAGACTCCAAAGCTTTAAACTAAATAGGAAGGAGGAAATAACAGCTTGATTGGTAGTGGGAATAACACGTCTAGGGTAGTTTGGGTAGTACCTACGAAACTGTTGTCGTCAGGATGACGAGTAAAGGTTAACGTAGTCGTCTATCTTGGTTCGGAATACAAGTCTGTAGAAGCTCAAACATGAACACATAGATGTGATTATCTCGGCCAATAATAGTGTGGCGTTATCCCGGGTACACTTACTTACAGCCGTAACGAACATACGATTATGGTAATTCTTCTAAAGAACTGCATACCTGAAATATCATACGCAGAGCTTCAGAAGTGAATTAATAGATTTGACACTTAGTGATTCTTATTCCTTTTATTATATCTACTATGATATATTTATGAGTTACAGTGGCATATAATTGTCTGATCGTTGAAAGGCTGCATACATAACGCTCGGATAACTCTTATAACCTCCTTTTTGACATGAACGTACCTTAGGTAATCAAGGTCAAAGCCGGCCACTTGCTCAATCCCAGACATGCATCTATTACTGGATTGCGACAGTTGGGTAACCAGCATATAAAAGATCTAGCAGCTTTGCGAAAATTAATATTGTAGAAAATTTGGCAAAATATTCCTTTACTGACTTGTGGGTATCTAGCGTGTAATAGGTAGCTTGTTCTTGTCTGCTTTTCGGGATACTGACCTTACAAACTCACTTCAAACGTGTCATTTTATAGTTTATCACTGTGAATCTTATATCACTAATACCCATCTGGAAAACTGCATTTGATGCAAGTGTTTTATATCCTTAAGAGTATCGAAATCGTAGTGACCCTGATAAAAGTATACTTGACCGGCCCCACACTGTCCGGGCCGTCCCGAGATTCTAATAAAGAATCTAAAAATAGCCTCGTTATTAAGGTTATGAGGTAATTATGGGTGAGCTTAATTCGATCAACATCACTTAAAAGACTTGCCATCAACTGTGGAATATAGATTGACAAAACATATACAAATCCCCAAGATATATATTCGTATACGCAATATATTCTAGCGATAAAATTGAGAAGAGAATCCCGAATCTTTCTAATGTAATGGACGTGATCGACATCCAGAGATTGTCACGGCCTATCCCAGGGTACCTCCACCTTTTATCTATCAAGCGAGGCAAGCCTCGATGGTGATAGTCTCATCCGGAACTTCAACAGGAGTCTGTCCCCATGCCACTATCTGGCCATCAGCAATGGTCTCAAGGCTATGCTGGCTTCTAGAGGCTCTGACGGCGCGTGCGCCTCGTTCTAGCATTTCCTTCTGGTAGGAGCCGAAGAGAGACTCGATTTCCTTAGTATCATTCGACTTCAGCTGCCCGATGGCTTTTGAAAGGTTTAGCGCGTCACGGAGGGCATGTACGCCGCCCTCACCACGGACTTTGGGATTGGGGTTAGCCATTAATCCTAGCAGTTGTTGTGACCAAGGGGGTATTAGGTGACAGGGAGCTTACATGGGCTCATTGGGTGAGCCGCATCGCCAAGCAGAGTTATTCTGCCAACGGGCAAGTGCTCAATTTCCGCATCGCGAATTATGAAAGGTTTAGCTTTGACCTCGCTCACAGAGGTCGACCTAATGACTTCGGAAAACCTAGGCTCAAGAGTGCTCGTTAAATTAACCACGTGATCGTATAGCTCTGCCTGCGAAGCAGATTTACTCCAGTGGTCTTCATTAGCAATGGACGGATCTTTGTCCGCTGTGAACCAATAGTAACGCCCGGACTTTCCGTCCGGGCTCACTCGGTTTAAGCCTACGAATAGGAAATAATTGCTGGAAGCTGGGCCGCCTGCCACATAGCAGCTATGTGCGATAGAGAGCTGGCGTTCGAATGCTTCTCCCGACAAAGTTGTTTCGCCGCTGATCATACAGTTTGGAATGGGACGGAGAAGTTCCTTGTTGGGGACCCCAAGAAGGTGTTCGCGCACTATTCATCTCCTGTAAGCTGATCTAGGTTTCTTGGATTTAATGATAAGGGCTTTTGCAGAACATATCACATACCAAAGCTATTTACTCCGTCTGCCCCCACGAGAATATCACCGGTGGCGGTAGTTCCGTCCTCGAAGTGGAGTCGGATTTCGTCTTGAACTTGCTCTACTCGTGTAGGTCTCTTTCCCCATTGAATCGGGATATGAGTAGAGAGCCAATCCCTAAAACGAGGTCTGTTTGCTCTTATAACGGGCTGCTCGGGAGTAGATTGTACTGCGATGTGCTTTCCGTGGAAGTAAAAAGCGATCTGCGCTTCGAGCTTCAGGGGGGACAAGTGAGTTATACTCTCCTTTATTGGCGGTAAATCTACCCCAATATTGAATGTGAGTAAGTTTCGGCTCTACGGTCTTGAGGGTCGGGTACTGGGGTCGACGGAAACGCAACCTCATAGTATTGTATACAGACTCCCGATGTCCAAGGACGTAGAATAGTAGGATGACATATACTGACCGTCGGGGATTGATGAAACTAAATCATCGAGAATTCTGTTAGCTTTGTTAGTATGGCTAGTCTCGTAAGAATCAATTTTGGACGCTATATGGGCATAACTTGGGCTTATGTTTGTTCATAGGCTGCTTAAAAGGAATAAGGAACTAAAAACTCACGTATGTACGCCAAGGGCCCATCCTAAGAATCGAGAGTGTGCATCTGTGTCTCGTTCGAAAATCTCGAATGGAATGCCCTGCTTTCGCAAGGACTGGGCTAGTGTAAGTCCACCGAGGCCGGCACCAACAATTAGTATACGGGGTTTTATAGTTTTAATAGCCATTATTTAATTCTGTCGAGTCAATTAAGTGGTGTTAATCCGCTTTGTGTGAAACTAATGAAGTGATGAGATGTTCAAGATAATTTCAGCCATAGTGACTGACTATCACATCTTATATAGACATTTACTAGATCAATCATTTTGCCCGCATCGGTTCAGCAACATCCCGCGAGCCGATCAGAGCGAGCCAAAATCTATGAGCAATAAAAGACTCAATAAATAGAAGGCGAAACGCGAGACCGAAGACCCTAGGTTCTATACATTTCGCCATAGTGGCAGCTCCTTTACGACGTGTACAGGATTTTTAATATATCCCTGCCGGGTGTGTCTCTTGTTAGGAGTACCAGGCCTCCCTACCTGTAGTCAATATCTTTGCGCATGTACACTGCTCATTAGGTAAAGCATTAACCATTCGTAGTTCCACATAGACGCATATTCAACACCAGCTAAACGAGAGTTTGGTTGAATACATCGTCCTATAGTATCTCTTTACCCCCGCTCGCAGTAACATAACAATACAATAATTAGCCCGCATAATTCCTATCGGCGTCGGCTCGACTTAAGCAGCCGCGATATTCTCCATATCGAAAACCAACCAACCTATCGTGTGACAAACCCATGGGGTCATGGAGCCTTCGGAATTAGGTATTAATTCAGGGGTGAGAACCCCTCTCAAATTTATTCACTAAACCGGGAACTTAGAAATCCGATAACTATGCATTTCTACATGCCTAATGCATAGTTTGGGACATTTACGTCTTCTCTAAGGCATGTTCAGTCATATGTTCAATAAGTCCTAAATGGTATAATGACATCTAGGACTAGGCAACCATCCGGGATGTTTTCTAAGGATTTGTAAGCGTGTCTAAAGGTCGTAGATGCATCTAATGAGAGAGTGGAGCTGATTCTTATGTACATCAAGAGTATGATACTGATGAATAGCCTATAACAACCAACATCTTCATGACCCCTGGGTCGCGTCGCGAGCAGAGAACTAACAGAAAGGTCCGGCGGGATTCGGAGGTGTTTCTGACGACTACAAGACTCCTCCGTCCGGTATTACGGACCTCCTATGTGGGTCCCATAAGTCCCTTATTTACAGAATACTATGTCCCTCAACGAACAGCAAGCTACGGAATACTTGGCTTGGCATATCTGATACAGTGCATTCGGTCATTTTATACCCTATGTCTCTACAGTACGCCGCCCACCAATTAGCGCCCGCCTCATTTGAGCACCAGGAACAGCGCAGCTCAGCTATATCTATCTCGTCAGCTTGAAACAAATCTCTGTAATCGATGACTAAAATAGAGTCCGCCGTTTTCCTCAGCTCTAGGTTATATTTTACCGTAACAATCGTTACGATCAACTACGGCATTTCATGTGCAAGCTAGTATCGTCCAAATGAGCTAAGCTCAGCTGAGGATGTGGCTAATAAACACCGGGACTCACCAGCTAGAGTTCGTCAATGAGCCAGAAGAATATACATATGCAATATTGTCGCACGCCTGGGAGGATGACGAGGTATCTTTCCAAGATTTTCAAATCCCTGGCAAGGCATACAAGAAGAGAGGCTTTGATAAGATAATACGCACATGTCAACTTGCTGCTAGTCGCGACTTGCGATATGCTTGGGTCGATACCTGCTGCATCGACAAGTCTAGCAGTGCCGAGTTGTCCGAAGCAATCAACTCCATGTTTAAATGGTATATGAATTCTGCCGTTTGCTTCGTGTTCCTCTCTGACCTCCCACCCGGGTCATCGTTTGAGGATCACTTCCCGCGTTGCAGATGGTTGACTCGGGGTTGGACCCTCCAGGAGATAGTTGCCCCTAGAGCAGCGGAATTTTATGATGCCAAGTGGGAGTTCAGGGGTCGTAAACCCGAATTAAACGCCTTCCTCGCTAGTGTCACTAGAATCGACTACGCGGTCTTGTGTGATAGTCAAGCCATGTTCGAGGTTCCCGTAGCAAGACGCATGTCTTGGGCATCGATGAGGGAGACGACTAGGGTTGAGGATAAGGCTTATTGCCTACTGGGCATATTTGGTGTCAGCATGCCAATGTTATATGGTGAAGGTCCTAAGGCTTTCATGCGATTGCAAGAGGAGATCGCAAAAGAGAGCAGCGACTTGTCGTTATTTGCGTGGACAGGTTTACCGCCGAGTTTAGGCCCGGAAAGTCTGATTCAACAGAGCTACCGAGGTATCTTTGCCAGGTCTCCCAGGGAATTTGCTCACGCTCACCACTTAAAACCGAGGATCAAAGATGCCATCATTGACACGGAGTTTGCTATAACGAATAAGGGTCTTCGGATTGAGACTGCTCTCATCAGTGTTCCTGGTGCCACTGACGATCTCGTCTGGGACTTGGGTGTTTCCGAAAGGGATGACTGGCCTAAGAATAGGGCCGATGGATGGGTAGGCGTGTATCTAGCCAAGACTGCCAATGGCTATGTCCGCTCAAAGCCGCACTCTCTCTTCAGAGCGGAACCTCAAATGAGACGGTATCGCGGTGATAATTCTCTCGTTTATATCCGCAAAGACCTTCGTACTTCTGAGTCAGAAACAGTTGAGAATCGATTTCGAGGAGCCATCTGTGCCAACTTTTCAAAAGCTCCCTGTCAGATTCTCGCGGCTGCTCCTCAACAACTCTGGGACTATAACAGGAATCTCTTTCTCAGTCAAGGGCAAGGAATCAACGCTTATTTTTTGCTAGGATATAGTAACACGGACAATTACAGTTCGAGTACCCAGTTTATTGTCGCGTTTTCTACTATGGACGAGCCCCTCTGTTATATATTTTCCGACCAACACCCACTTTTCAAGCAAGCATGTCAGTTTATGGATACAGCGAGAGAAATTACCTACTACGTCTCCGCGGACTACCTAAGAATGCAATTTCTACCTGGAAGGTTGTCAATGCAGTCCTCGCCCGCTCTTTGTAGTATCAGACAGCCACAGTCAAATTCAGTAATCAACTTTCAAGCTGAACTAAAACCACACATCTTCCAAAATCAGGCATGTTTCAGCTTAGAGCTAGTCTTAGAGCAGGCTGTTCTCGATAATCCTGTTAACGCGCGAGGTATTAGCAGTATGAATCTATGTTAGAGGTCGTTCGGAGTATCTTGCTAACACACTTCCCTCGTATATCCAAATTCTCAAAAGATGTTAAAGTACAAAAATATTTAAAAAGCCTTTATAATAAAGATAGTGTCACTAAAACTACATCTAAACATGCTATAATCCGAAAATAATCGAATCGGGAAAAGGAAGTGCAGCGGGGGAGTGAGTCTACGGGTCACGTGATTGTTTACCAGGTATTCCTCTAGGCTCTCACAGGTCTTTGTAAAATGTGTCAGCTTAGTTTTATGAAATCGATACTATTATCAGAATCTTCTTCCTATATTTATTTTTCACAATTTTTCAAAGTCAAACCTGATCCGTCGTGGGAAAGTAGTTAGGCCTCTCTGCTGTAACTTCTTTATTGAACAAGACAAGCCTCACTATTAAGACTGGGAAACCCCCCTTTTCTTAAATCATGGACGAAACTAAGTCACTACTAATCACTACGCCCCAAGCATTGACTACTACTCTTAAACCGATCCCTCAAACCGACTCGCTATTCTTAACGGCACTGGCCCCGGAGATTCGTATCATGATTTACGAATACGTTTTCGGATGCGGGGATCTTCATATCTTCATCTATGAGCAAAAGCTGATTAGCATGCTTTGTCGGAACCCAACAGCAACAGGTATAGATGGTCATGAGAGCTGTATTAGTATGCCAATGTCTCGGAGTACAGGGATGAATTGGAACCCAGATACGATTAGGGAGCGATTAGCCTCTCCTAATACGCGCCATGTTAGTGCCCTATTGGCCGTTTGCTGCACTATGTATGACTTTCAAAGCCTCGTTCATATCTACGAAATACTAACAGCAGACAGATACCTGGAATCAGTCGATATTCTATATAAGAGCCACGTCCTTCATTTTAGCAACTTGTTTTCAGTTTCTGCCTTTCCGCGGGCCATAATTCCCCACCATCTCGACATGTTACACCATGTTAGATTATCGCTGGCCCTCTTCAATCGCGGAACCATGATACACGTATATTTCAACAATTCCTTCAGCAGGAGTTGGCCAGGTTGGGATGAGAAAAGTCTCTCCGGGGATACGCTATGGCACTGTGCTTGGAACGCTATCGGTGAATTGAAGTCATTGCACACTTTGCTTGTGACGCTTGAGGTGTTGCGTGAGGACCACCAGCGCGAGGAGCCACACTGGCATCGGTCAATGCCTTCAGACTTTGAGACTTCGCTTTTCCAGCCAATGAAGCAGGTCTCTTGCAGCGATTTCTTGCTCAGGGTCAATTGGCCATCTACGGGAAAGTCCCTGGATGAATATCCATTTAGAATAGAACACTTCACATACGCGGCAACCTAGAAGCAATTATTTTACCTCAGCAGGAATCTCGACAAACAGAATCCGAGTCTAACATCATCTATGGGTATTTTAAAGGTGAATGGAAAAAATTATCTAGAGAAAGAAGGTTAGATGAGAAGGGATAGAAGCCAAACTTAAACAGAGGGGATTTGATGATATCTGTACTTGATATTAGATGGTTTCACGATCACAATGAACGTTCATACTAGAAGGAAACTTATGGGATAAAAATGGTAGAATTCAGCTATAGATCAAAGCATAAAGCGTGTAGCTAGATAAAAATGCTTTCTGCTTGGTGCGCCTCTAACTCCCAATCTCCTAAACGAATAACCAAGTCATAAGAAGGAAAAACAACCACACCCTAAATCCTCCATGCCAGTTGAGTCTTGAGGACCATATCAGTGGCGGCTATGATGATGGTGATGATAATGGTTTCCGCACTGGCGGTGCTCACCCCCTTATCCGCTATTAGACGATCCCGTAGGCGGATCTAGCGCTGGATTGGGGTTGTAGATATCTACCAGGTTAAAACCAGTTTCCTCGGTAGTATTGATTTACTGGGTTGTCTTTGTTGCAGCCAGGCGCTTGGCTGTTACTGGCCGCTTGGTACTGGTTTGCATTTGGGTTTCCATTAGGGGGTAAGTAGCCATTTGCTTGATACGCGACCCCATTTGATGTATATCCAGTTGCAACCGATACTCGTAATGGTCTTCCTCCTGGCGTTGGCATCTCTACCACTCTGTATCCAGCTTGTGCAGATTGCTGGTCTCTCGGTTCAGAAGGAAATGGAACTGGTTCTTCAGGTATGGTTGGTTGAGTTGGCATGACCGGCTGTGCAGGCGGGATGTTCGGGCCTCCATAGCTTCCATACTGATTTCCATACTGGTTCCCGTACTGGCTTCCATGCTGGTTTCCACGCTGGTCTCCATACTGGCCTGTATACCTAGTTTCATGCTGGCTTCTTTGAGGGCTTACATCGGGGCTTCCGATAGTGCTACTATAGCGACTCCCGATAGTGCTACTATAGCGACTTCCGAGAGGGCTACTACGGCTGCTTCTGGAAGGGCTACTATGGTGGCTTCCACGATAACTCTCACGACGGCCACTAGAATTCCCGGGAGAACGACCACGGGGTTCCGACGACTCCGGAGCCGCATCACGACGGCGAACATGAATAGTGCCTCGGTCCGATTTCTTACGCTCCAGGTACAAACCGTTCCATGAGTCGCCCTTGGAGGACTTGGATTTCTTACTGTTATTGCCGTGGGAAGCTAAATAGTTTGCGTTAATATAACAGTTTAACCCTTCTAGTTAGCATAGGGAGTAGAACTTACACATATTGGTCGGTTGATTATGGTGTCAAATCGTAAACTCGAGCCGGGTTAGGTAGTAGAAGTCTGATGGAGAAAGCAGCAAATCGAAGAGAGCTGCGGCATTTTTATAATGGCTGAAGAGCCCATAGGAGGTACCAACTGCTATGTCACATATGATTACAATTTGAAGAATTGGATGTGTTGTGTAGCTCATGATTCACTCCTGATCTTATGGTGTTTCCTTTCTCAGGGGCGTACCTCATTAACATGGAGACGTAGACCAGTAGGTGTGAACATCACACTTTGGCAACTGTGACTAATACCATGACATACATAATATTAAGAGAAGCACAAGATTATCTTTCCAAACCCTCTGTTTTGGGACCTCGATTAGTAGGTACAATATTTCGAATCAGAGCTTTTCCAAATAGGTAGATATGTATGGGAGGTTATTGAAAATAATTAAATATATAATTAAGATTAAATGAATGAAGACATGTGAGTTTAGCTTCTAATATTCAATGGCGGCATTAAAATAAACGGTTATGTTACAATTTCACTTACAATTACGGCTGTCATGCCCATAGCAACTACCAGTCGCCAGTACAGCCAGTGATGCCCCTGGGAATCTATACAACAACAGGGCCTTACAGGTCACTTCTCGATTCCTCGCGCGAAACACGAAAGATGACCTTTTTTCTTGTTTTAATACACCTACTAGGAAGTACAAGCTTATCAAAGGGACTACTAGATCGTAATATTTGTGAAATGGGATTATTATTAATTTCATATAAATGAATCATAAATCAACGCAAACGGCGCGCAGCTCGATAAAGATATTTCCTGCTTCATACGCCTCGAACTCCAGAGCTTCGGTGTAAATGATCATCTTCACCTACCAGGGAAGAAATAACCAGCCCCTAAAATCTACATGATAGTCAAACGTTGAGGAACATACTAGTGGCGGTGATGGTGATGATGATGATGCTTCTTGTGGTGCTTCTTCTCATAATGAAGATATTGCCTGCCAGATGGGTCAGGTTGGCTCCAACCGAATCCCAAGCCGTTGACATTCCCCGAATTCCCTTCCGGATAGTTCTGTCCTTCAGGCGCTTGAGCCGTCGTTTCCGGATCCGCTGCTTGATAGGTTTCATCGCCATCTACTGGATCTTGACCGGCTGCTTGGTTGGTGTAGTAGTAATTCGCTTGATCCTGAGCCGCTGCTTGGTTAGTGTGGTAGTAATTCGCTTGATCCTGACCGGCTGCTTGGTTGGTGTGGTAGTAATTCGCTTGATCCTGGGCCGTTGCTTGACTGGAGCCTGCCGGGTTGTTATAATTTGCGAATGGGTTTTGGCTAGGGGGGTAGTAGTTACCCGCTTGAGGCGCGACTCCATTCGCTGTATACCCTGTTCCTACTGATACGCGGACTGCTCTACCACCGGAAACTGGTTGGACGACAGTCTGATATCCAGATTGGTCAGTAAAACTGGCTTGATCGTTCATCGGTGCAGGCTGCGGCTCGGCTGGCGGCTCTTCAGGTATAGTTTCAGGTATAGTTGGTTGGGCCGGTGGTTGAGCTGACGTGACCGGCTCTGCCAACGGGTTGTTCGCTCCTCTAGAGTCTCCGTGGTGGCTTCGGTGGTGGCTTCCATGGTGACTTCTATGGGAGTGGCTGTGGGATCCTGATGACCCCGAGCCTACACCATGCTCGTAGACAACATATGCATTGCTCCGATCTGATTGGCGACGCTCCATATACATGTCTGACGAGTCTTTGTCCTTAGAATGCTTCTTGGACTTCTTACTGCCGTGGCCGTGGGACGCTATATAGTAACCATTAGCACGGAATCTTCAAACTTTCCAGAACAATTGTATTAAAACCTACACATTTTGGGTGATGGGATACTGTTGGGTCGTGAGTAACTTGAGGGTCAGGTTGATAGATACAGATTCGAGGGAGAACCCGAAAGATCGAGATGGCTCATAGTGTTTATATAGATGTTGAGGAGCCGGCCAAGAAGAGAATGAACTGTTAAGTTACATATGACTATGATCCAAGGCATTAAATGTGTCATGTAGCGATTCAGAGCTTACGACATTGTTCTCTGTGTCGTACATTATTGACTTAAGGCCACAGATGTAGACCAGACGATTTGAATCTCATAGTTTGATGGTTCACAGTGAATTACCAATATCGTGTCATTCTTAGCACTCCGAGAGAAACACATTTAAACTAACGTTTTTCAACCATGGCCAAGTAGGTGAGCTGTTTAGCAACATTTTCCCAGAGTGTATTTAAGCCAAAATCTCTCCACTTTTACAATATTTGTGATCCTGAACATGAGTTACTAAGACACTACGTAGGTTATTACTTTCTAGATGATATGATTAGAGATGCAGTAGCCAAGGGCTTGTTTACAGATCAAGCATGACGTTCCCTGACGAAGAATGTGTGCATATGTGTCTTCACACCATTAATACCTGTCATTTAACAGCACAGAAGAACTTCAGTCGTCTATGTAGCAATCTCGTGTAAAATAAACAGGAAAAGGTTATTAGGGCTCGGCATTACATCGCCTAAAAAGAAACCATAAAGTAACAAATATCTCAATATAATTATCGGCATAGTTAAACCATTACCTAGTCGAAAAAGCGTCTAAAAGACTTACGGAAGATTTTATCCCTTCAAACCATTGAGAGCGTAGGGGGAAAAAGGGGGGGGTTGATATTTTTACAATGCAATCCAGGAGCAAAGTGTAGCAAGATAAACTATTTATTTTCACTGTATTCGTTCAATCGGAAAAATGATTAAAGGTCAACATTTTTCTTTGCCAGCTATATAGCTAAATAGTAAGCGTAGCTAGGTAAATTATCTAAGAACTCAGGTGCCTAGTTACCTTCATATGAAATATCAATCAACGTCTTACGATATTTTAGGGAACGATAAGGCTACCCCTTAAGGTATCTACTAGATAGCAAACCCATATAAGGAGGGCATCCTTCCCCCCTATCCTTATTAAGGTAATTGGTTGAAAATGTTACCATTACACCCATATACTAGAAGCTAGATCCTGGTATCTCAATCTATACACGCATGATTTATAGCATGGCATTCTGGCTACCCTTCTATATCCAACCATTTAGAGTCTGAATAATAGGGGCTCGCATCAATTATGTACCTAGCTTGCATATAATATAGTTCATCAATACCCGCCATGATATTTCTCGCGGATTAAATTCATTACATTTATTCTAAAATCACCACATAATCCTCTCAGATTCGTTCTTAACTTTGTCATCTCATCCTAAACACTTTTCGCTTAAGGGAAAGAGTAAGCCATATAGGTCGAGAAATCCATAAACTAATTAACGTTATCAAGTAGCTGGCGGTGGCAATGCCGGGGCATTGCGGTCCGGTTTCAAATACAATCAACTCCGCGATATGCAGGTTTCGGGATTTGGATTGGATTTCAATATTACTCCCAGCGGGTTGGCAGACGTACAATGGCAGGATGGGGTTCAAAGAGGCTACATTCGTCTCCACCGCCAATACAACGTCCGAGAATACATAACCGGCATTCCCCATATCTAGGGACCGCATCGGGATCCGAGGTCGGCGTGGGGTCTATCTAGGCACATGGAATAAACGAACTATTGTTATATTATTAGTAAACTTTACGAGGGCGCAATAGTTAACATAGCTAGAATAAAGGAGGCCTATTGCCCTGCGCCTTCAAAAATGTAGACAAAAACTACAAGTTCAGAAGTTAAGAGAAAACTATCCACCAATAATCCAAATATGTCGCCGTTCATCCACCTGAATCCTTCGGCGCAGGAGTGGGTATATGACTCCGTCGGCGCGCAGGGCGGGAGCCAGGAGGCAACAATCCTTGCATTCCACAAGACTCTGCCGGACTACAACGAGACGCGACTACATTCTCTACCGGACCTAGCAGCGGAGCTAGGACTCGGGAACGTGTTATTAAAGGACGAATCCAACCGGTTCGGTCTACCAGCATTCAAGATCCTGGGCGCATCATGGGCCGTATATCGCGCTGTAGGATCGCATCTAGGGCTATCGGTATCGGACGGGAGCGCACCCCTCGCAGATGTAGGCGCCAAGGCCCGAGAGGTAGGGGTCCGGGTCGTGACGCTCACGGAAGGGAACTGCGGCCGGGCTGTATCACGGATGGCCGCGAAAATCATGGGGATTCCAACAAAGGTTTTCGTGCCTAAGTATATGGATGAACGGACCCGGAACAAGATCAGGAGCGAGGGTGCCGAAATTATTGAAGTGGATGGGAGTTACGATGATGTGATACCCGTGGCGCAGCGTGAAGCCGAAGCCAGCGATAAAGCGATTTTAATTCTGGATGTTAGTGTGGAAGGATTCGATGTTGTCCCGGAGTATTTCGTTCAGGGATATAGTACGATGCTAACGGAGTCCGATCGTCAGGTCCTGGAGTTGACGGGCGGGAAGCCGGCCACCCATGCGATCGTCCCTGTCGGCGCCGGATCTATAGGGGAGGCCGTCACAGCACACTTCAAAAGCGCCTCTCGGAGGAAACAATTTGGCCCGGCAAAGGTTCTCTCTGTAGAGCCTACAACCGCAGCGTGTCTTCTGGAGTCGCTTAAAGTGGGCAAGAGCATTGCGGTGCCGACGGAAGATACTATCATGTGCGGGATGAACTGCGGTACACTATCTACCACTGCATGGCCTGTACTGAGAGATGGCGTAGATGCGAGCATCGTGGTGACAGACTTGGAGGCGCATAACGCGGTGCAGGAACTCGAGGCTCGGAGTATACTTGCTGGACCTTGTGGCGCTGCTACTCTAGCTGCGCTTAGAAGAGCGTGTACGGATGCGAAGCAGGAGCTAGGGCTTAGTGACACTTCGATCGTGGTGTTATATTGCACCGAAGGGCCGAGGGAGTATCCAGTACCGTCATCATGAGAAAGGGAGATAGGGAGTGAATTGGTTTTCTTTTTTCTTTTAATCTGATACAAGCATGTACGAGCTTCCATCTGATGGCTCGTGACTTTTTGTACATATATGTACATGTGTAGTTAGGAGTTGACTTTCGGAATACTATATAACCGATGTCCCTAAATACGAGCAGTCTTGACTTGACTTATTGCTTCAAGACAAACTTTTGTCTGCCTGGCTGGTTCTTCTCCCCGCTTGTATACTCATACAGGCTCCTCCCATCTTTACTTCACCTTACTTCCTCGGGGAAGAGTAATCCGGCATCATGGCGCCGTGTAGATATCGTCGCTACTCTGTCAGCCCCCTCAAAAACCCATACTATAGAGAAAGTTGAAAACCTGCAACTTCATATGGCCCTAGTGATGGCTATTAGTAAGAAAAGATGATGAGCTTTGAATATTATAAACCTACCCTTATGACAATGTGCCCGGTAACACTATTGAGAGATATTTCGCTATCTTTGAGTTGTAGTGCCTCCTGGATGTCTTTTTTCAAAGCCTTTAAATCTCCTTCTCCATTCTTTACCAATGTGAGCTTCAGACTTCCACCCCGCTTCACCCTATGATACACGCCGAGATTATTGAGATTGTTCCTGGCGACGAAGTATGGTAATTGCGCTGGCTTCTTTGGCTCAGTTTGTTCCGTTTGTTCTGTTGGTTTTGTTGGTTCTGTTTGTGTAGTAGAGGAGACAGGATTCTTTAGTTCGGAGCGAATAGGTTCGGAGGGGATCGACAGTTCGCCGGACGAGGTTGAAGCTGACAATGAGAGCCATTGTGCGCGTATAGGTAAGTTGAACCGTTTCAGAGGTGCTGAGAATAATACTGAAGGGGCCGCGAGCCGCCGTAAAGCTCTGGGTAATAGCATGGTCGTGGTTGGGATGGGCACCTGTACAGAAGATGAAGGCCAACTGAGACAGTCGTGAATCGTGAATCGTAAAAAGCACTTCAACTTTTTTAGTGATATCTATTATCAGATCACGGACAGTGCAAAGAAAACAAATACTGTATCAGAGAACTTAGAACCCCGGTTAAATATCGGAGAGTACATGCTAATCAAAGCTTGGAGCAAGTACGAATATTACCCCATATTTAACTTAGATAAGTATATCTTATGTCTTATCGATAAGAATGAGGTGTCCCACAATCCACTTTTTCCGAATTATTCGTTGTAGCCCTCGTCAAACCAAGCCACATGCGGCCTGAGGAATAACTCGCTGCCCCTCCAAACAATTGCATTGGTGATAATTTTTAACCAATTTTATCAGCCTCAATATTTCGAAGTCAACCTTCCGCCGTAAACACTCCGATATACAATATACGCAGTCAATATGGCCGAATACGATCTTTTACCCAAGTTGATCGGTCACCTCGACCGTCATCTTGTGTTTCCCCTCCTCGAATTCGCAGCCGGCCAACTCCCCGAAGACGCTGATGATGCCGCGGTTCTTGCTATTACAAAAGCCAAATATGAACTTCTTAAGACCACAAACATGACCGATTTCGTCGGAAATCTTAAGGCAGAACTCGAGGGTCTAGATCAACCACCTGCAGAGTTTAACGACAAGCGACAAAAAGTTATCTCGCGCCTGGAACAGTTCGAGGAGAGCACCAGCAAGCTCGTCGATTTACTAGGCCGCGAAGATGTTGTCGGAAACCTGCGCAGCGACAAGGTTGCTAACCTTGAGTTCCTAAAAAAGGACCACGATGTATGCATAACCAACCCCCCCTTATTTATTTCTACTCGGTTCTAATTCATATTAGGTCACCATCGAAATGGTCAACGCGCTCTACGACTTTGGCAACTTCCAGTACAGCTGTGGTAACTATGCCGCCGCCGCTGATCTTTTATACCAGTTCCGTGTGCTTTCTACCGACAATGATAAGGTGGCTGCCGCGACGTGGGGAAAGCTCGCATCCGAGATTCTTACTACAAACTGGGAGGGTAGCGTGGAGGAACTGAACAAGGTTAAGGAGAACATTGACACCAAGCTTTTTAACAACCCCTTGGCCCAACTAAGCCAACGTACCTGGCTTATTCACTGGGCGTTGTTTCCTCTCTTCAATGACGATCGCACTCGCGACACGATTCTGGATCTGTTCTTCAGCCCTGCTTTCATCAACACTATCCAGACCAGCTGTCCCTGGATCCTTCGTTACCTCACCGCTGCCGTCATCACAGGTCGCAGTCGTGCTCGGAACTCTGGCCAGTACCAGAAGCAGCTAAAGGATATCATCCGCATAGTTAAGCAGGAGGCGTACGAGTACAGCGATCCCGTTACCGACTTTGTGCGGGCGCTCTACATCGACTTCGACTTCGAGGAAGCACAACGGCAGCTTTCCCTCGCTGAGGAGATCCTGCGCTCCGACTTCTTCCTATTCTCCACCGCCGATGCCTTTGTTGACTCTGCGCGACACCTTATCTCTGAGAGCTACTGCAAGATCCATGCTCGCATCGATATTAAGGACCTAAGCGCACGTCTAGGTCTCGGCGAGGATGAGGGTGAGAAGTGGATCGTGAATCTTATCCGCGATACCAGAGTCGACGCGAAGATTGATTACAAGGAGGGCACAGTCGTTATGAACCACCCCCCAAGCTCTGTTTACCAGCAAGTCATCGAACGCACCAAGGGAGGTTTCTTCCGTACACAGGTGCTCACCGCAGCCGTCGCGAGATAGGAGTCGCGTGATGGTGAGACATGACGATTAACAATGGATACCCATTAAATTAGACATGATAATGCGCGCCGGTGGATCAAAAGCAAGAGAGCAAAAGATTCATGGGACTTGTATCGACGGCATGCATCAACGGCGTTTTGGGGGGTTTCTGGTACGGCCATGTACACTTGGCGGTAAATCTGTAAGGTAGCATGGATTTACAAAAACAAATTCTTTTATTCCATCTCTTCGCCGATCGTCTTACCAAATGTGCTTAAATAAACTCGGAGGCTTACTGAAATAGATGGACTCTATTAGGATACAGGCATGAGTCCTAAAATACTGCACGTCTTTAGCGTATAAGATGAAAGTATTTTATGTAAATCGGGCTTATTTACGACTTCATTTTAGTTGTTGTGGATTAGATCGTAGATTTCCCTTGGGAAGCGATGGGATAGGTACGACGTCATTTTTTGTGTGACAGCCAATAACACCTTCCGTTTTAACAGTATACACTTCCTTCTCAAACGGATCTTAGTTGATATATCATATCTCAGATATTTCCTTCCATAATATCACTTCTTGTTGCTAGGTGATCCGCGTCATCTAACTAGCGACAAGGTAAAAGACAGTTGCAGGCAGTTACGGGGCAGTTGCTATAAACAAAGTATTAAGGGCAGGAACGAGGCACCATGTTAGATATATAAACAGAGGCAGTCCCGTAGTCCTTGAGGTACCTAAATCAACAACGCACTTTTGTAACACAAGACCAATTCCATGCTTCTACAATATAATAGCCGGGTAGGTGCCTAATTCGTGTAACGAAGGCGCCGGCACACGAAATAGTACATAGGTACATACCTTGTATGGATGCATATACAGTACCTATTATAAGCATCTACGCGTCTATATTTCCCTTGTCTCCTCCCTCCACTTCTTTTACCCTTCCCCTTCCTTTCCGTCTGTCTCCTACTTCTCTCTCTCTCTCTCTCTCTTTCTCTCTCTCTTTCTCATATCCTCAAGAACCTGATCATGAAGGAGGAACAGGAAGAAGAAAAGCACGAGATAGTAGAAGAGACTATACCGTCTCTTCCAAGAGACTACCTTAAAAAGGTCTATGCCGGTGTCCTTGGCAAGCTGATCGGGGTATACATGGGTCGCCCGTTCGAGGGATGGACACATCAGCGTATCCTCGCCGAGCTGGGACATGTCCGGTACTATGTCAACGAAAAACTAAATCTCCCTATAGTCGTCACGGATGACGACATCTCCGGCACCTTTACATTCGTAAGGGCGCTAGAGGAACATTATACTCGCAATCATGACCCTATTCAACATCAGGAAAACGACGATGAGAACGGAGACAAGATGCAAATCACAGAAGCCCTAGAAACATCAGAAACCTCTAAAAGTTCTAGATCCTCTAGCGCCCTTATTACCACACAAGAGGATCCTATTACCGCTGAACAGATCGGAAAGACGTGGCTCAATAATGTGATCAAAGACCGCACAGTCTTTTGGTGGGGCGGCAACGGTGTGTCGACTGAGCATACGGCCTTCTTAAACCTACGAAAGGGAATCAAGGCACCCCACAGCGGCTCGATACAGACAAACGGCCGTACGATCGCCCAGCAGATCGGCGCTCAGATATTTATTGATGGATTTGCCATGACGGCACCGGGAGAGCCAGCTTTAGCCGCTCGGCTCGCAGGAGCAGCAGGCTCGGTGAGCCACGATGGAGAGGCCGTATACGCAGCGCAGCTCTGGGCTGCCATGGAGGCTGAAGCTTTTTTCTCCAAGGACGTGAATCATCTATTAGATACCGGACTCAGCTTCGTACCCTCAGACTCGCTTATAGCCGCATTAGTTGAAGACGTGCGTGCGTGGTGCGAGGACGACGACGATTGGATGTACACGCGACGAAAAATTGAGAAGAAATACGGGTACGACAAGTTTACAGGATTCTGCCACGTGGTACCCAACCACGGTATCATGATCATGTCGTTAATATACGGAGGGCATGACTTCGCCGAAGCCATGCATATTGTGAATACATGCGGTTGGGATACGGATTGTAACTCGGGAAACGTTGGATGTCTGGTTGCTATCATGCACGGGCTGGCGGCGTTTGATTCCGAAAATTATGACTGGCGAGGACCGTTAGCTGATCGTGCTCTGATCTCGAGCGCAGACGGCGGGTACTCTATCAATAACGCCTCGAATATCGCTTACGACATTGTAAACATGGGCCGGAAGCTCGCAGGAGAAGAAGCTCTTGCACCCCCGAAACAAGGCGCGCAGTTTCACTTTAGCCTACCAGGGGGGGTTCAGGGGTTCTATGTTCATGATCATGGCGGAAAAGGGCAGGGAAGAAACACCAGGAACGCCATCACCAGGGGCAAAAGCTCTAGCCTAAGAATTTTCATTTATCAGACAAAAGAGGTAGTAATTCTGACAGATACTTTCGTTCCGCCGAGCGATCGTCAAATGAGTATCTACGGGCTAACCGCCTCACCGCTAGTATATCCCGGACAAGTTCTCAGCGCCTCACTGAAACCCTCTTCTAATCCTGATCAGCGTTGTGGCATATCGGCAAAACTAATTCTAAGGGCTTATACGCACGAGGATAATCTCGTGGACCTTTCTAGCGATTATATCGAACTAAATAAAGCTGATCCTCAGGTTTTGCAATGGAGGGTTCCGGCGAGTTTAGGCTGCCGACCGGTTCAGGCTGTGGGTGTAGCTATATGCACCGGGAACGGCGGTTCCGGGGTTATATGGCTAGACTATCTACGATGGGACGGCACTCCAGCCCTCGTCCTTGAACCAGGTGAAGACCGGGATGGGCCCCGGACCTTCTACAAGCGGTCCTTTGTCAATGGCGCCGACGTGTTCGACATTTCTAGCGGCACGTTTGTGGTAGCCCAGGACCAAGGTGAAGGCATCGTCAGCTACGGCACGCGAGACTGGACAAATTACAGGGCCATATTCAGGGACTTCACTGTCAACATGGGCGGGCCGGCCGGTGTTGCTGTGCGGGTACGAGGGCTGAATAGATACTACGCGCTGCTCTTCCATAAGGGCAGCGTCGATATTAACAGTTCAAAAAACCGCATAGCGCTAGTCAAAGCTCTCGATTACGAGCGCGTTGAATTAGCTAGCGTGGATTTCGACTGGCAGTACGATATACAGTATAGCGTGACTTTCAAAGTGTCAGGCGACTTGTTGCATGCCCGAGTTGGCAAAACCGAGCTCTCGGCACGCGACGCGCAGTATCCAGGCGGCGGAATAGGAATGGTGGTGACCGACGGCTCGATACTAACGAGGAGTATCAAAATTGGTCCCTTGGTATAGCTAACTGGGTAAATGGAGGAAGAGGGTATGGTTTCATGGGCTACTACGACAAAGGTACGACCGTGTTAAGGGCCTGGATAGGTTGGAAACCCTTCTTTACTACCTAGGTAGGTAGGTAGGTAGGTAGGTAGGTAGGTAGGTAAGAAATAAGACTGAAAATCGACGGAGCCTTTATTTTAGGATGAAAAGTGAGCGTAGAAAAGAGGAAGGTCTATTGGATACATCAATGAGGGTAGGCGAGGTTATAGGGAGGAAATGGAGGTTATCTGGCAAGACAAATCAATAGGATCAAAACATTAACTCAACCACACACAAATTGTAACCCGGAATATAAGGTAGATTAGATAGTCATTAAGGTAGTCGTTTCTATCTTAGCCTCATCGCATTATCTATGACTACCCTGGCAATGCCTACATTACGACTGCTCAGATAGACCAGCTCGTACGATCGTACGCATATGTATTGTATGTGACATGCTCTCTCTTTCTCCCCTTTCCCCCTTCTCTGCCCTTCACCCCTCAACACCAATTCAACAATATGCATAGCATTTCCCGCCTAGTCGAGATCTAAACTGCGACTACGGACGCAACGCCCATCTCGACACGAACGATGCCTACACCTCCCCTGCAAATAAAACAACCATGACATGACAACAAAAAAAGGGGAGGGATCGAGGGGTTTTCGTTCCTGTTCTTGCGCCGTCCAGAAAAAAAACATGATGATGATGAATGACTATGACTTTCCCTCCCCGTATCCGTAGAGCTCCGTTTTCTCATTATAAGTTAAAAAGTCTATACCAGAAATTCGTCGGCCCGTCCGTCCGGCGCCACCGAGTCGAAAGGGATGGGATGGGATAGATATTATACAGTGACGTGGGCCGACACGGGCGGCGTGGTGTTGCTTGACTGTCTTGCAGTGTTTGCCGCCCGGTTTAGAATTGCACTAGCTCAAAGTGCCCATGCTGTCGGTGCCAGGAACATCGCCGCGAAACCCGCAGAAAGCACTGCGCTCTCGTCTACGAGTTAGCGGCGTCGCGGTTGCTCTGGGAGCTCGCGCTCATCGTGGGCTGCGTGGTCGGCAGCGAGTTCTTGGCTAGCTGCGACTGTCGCACCTTGGCCCAAGCATACACAAGGCCACTGATAAACCCGATCAAGATGGCCGAAACACTGCCTACGGTGACAGGTGCGGAGAAGAAGATAAGACCGCTGACAGCGAGCGGGAGCTTGTTGAGAGCTCCAACCATGGAGTAGGTAGTGGAGGATGTAACCCGGATGCACCACGCAGAGCAGTACGAGATGAAGATAGCAGCCATACCCGAATATATCATGCCAATCAAAATAGCATTTCGGGACTCGATGGGGAAGTTCCTGGCCAAATTCTCGCTGGACCAGTCCTCGGTGATAAGCGAGCAGACGATTAGGACGGGGATGGTGAGGAAGTTGTTGTAGAACATGCCTGTGTTGAGTTAGCATATTTTGCAAACAAACCGCTAGCAGCGCAATAAGTAAAACTTACTATCCCAGTCCTTGAAGTTCATGTTCTTGATGACCTTACGCATGCTCAGAAGATAGGAAGCAGTGCAGAAAACATTCAGACCCATCCAAGCGTATCCAGCGTTCAGGGACGCAAGAGCCTCAGCGGCCTCGGCAGTTTGACTAGCGCTGCGCGTGTCCGCCCAAGCGGCGATGACGGAACTCATGACCATCAGACCGAACGAAAGGAGTGCCAGAGGCGTGACACTACCTCCGAACCATAGGACCTCGCCATATGCGATAACAATAGTGGTCAAATTCTTGAAGATGGTGTAGACGGGAACAGACAGGAGCTGTAGCGACTTTGTGCTCGTATATATCATACCGACGAGGAGAAGAGAGACGGGGAACCCTACGGTTGAGTTAGTATATATACACGGATATATATATATATATATGTATAGATAGACAGGGGTCTCAAGGCAACGAGAAAGGAAAACACGTACATCGCTTTCCCTTGTTTACGTCGAAAGGCGCAAGGGTCTTGATTAAACCCAATTGCTTGCAGACCTCGATGGTTACTATACACACAATGGACTAGAGTTCTGGAGTTAGCAAATTCCAAGTCTTATATATCGTGAGTGTGGTCGTATAGTAAGTACCTGGACTGCGAGGTAGAAGAAGTTCAAGTTCCATTCGGAGCCGGACACGACGTATTTGTTGACGACGGTCATACTAATCGAGGACAGACAGTAGGCAAGAATGGAGACGGTCGGGTTATTCTCGATCTTGGCGATCTGGGAAGAGAGCTGCTGCTGGGAAGCGGCGCGCGCAGGGCGGGACGGGATGAAGGGATCCTTCTCTCCGCCGTCATAAGGGCTTCGCAAACCCGAGTCGGGCATGCGGATAGCATAGTCTTCGTTCTTCTTGTCGGACATGATTGCGACGTTATATAGCTAGCCGTATTGGCCTTTTTGAAAACCGGAACGGTAGAGGAGGGGGGGGGGGGAGTTGGTGTTCTGTCTTCAGTATGGCGGTGTTCGAACTTCGAAGGGCTAGGGCGAGGAGGAAGATCGGAGGAGGACTAGAACTAATAAAATAAAATCAGGGGAAGAGAAAAAGAGTTGGCTATCTGTCAAACGGCGCTGCGCCCGGAAACTGTGGAGCCGATTAACGCGTAGATTGCGACTAAATGTAGGTATGTACTTTTGTAGATTTGAAGGGTCCCGCAGAAAACAAATCGAAACCGGGAAAGAGCTAGGTAGCGTATGTATCTTTTTGTAGGGTGAATCAAAAATTCAAAGACAAAAAAGTCAGGTATTAAACTGAAACATAAAAAGAAATTCTTCAGCGGAGGTTTCTTACGGACGCGTGCCAGGGAATTTTTTACTACCCTTTAATCAAGGGTAATTTACCGCGTGCAGGCAGACAGACCTCGAGATAAAATGCACGGCTACATAGACTCTATCAAGTGTGGCGTCCGAGGTGAGGCTTATACGATACATACCTATACAATCTTAGTTTTGTCTTGGCGTTGTAAATTTAGAATCATTAATGCTGCTGCACAAAGCCAATCAGGGTCCTCTCATTTAAATGTTAAGCCTCGAGTGATACATATTGCTGCATTTATTTAATTTATTTAATCATCTATCAAAATTATTATATGCTTCAGTTCATTACCTCTACAAACAAACCACATGTTTGCGGCTGGCTCTCCTATTCAGACAAACTCAAATTGACAAATAAGTATTGTATCCAGTGATAGGTATCCTCAAACAAGTTTTATAATTCAGTACCTAGCAATATAGTAACACGCCCGTGCCAAATAGTGTGTTTGAGCTTTCTATGTAGCTCGTGTTATATTCTCAGTGGCAACGCAAGATGCCCACGTAACCCCCATTCCAGCCCAAAACTACCTAGGCAATCCAAGTTCCCAAGCCTAAGTAGTATGATCCTGCATCTCAACATTCGAATCCCCCGTATCGTCATCCTTCTCATTCTTCTCCGCCGAAGCAGCAGCCGCCGCCTCGGTCTCAGGCGCCGCGGGATAGTTAAGATGTTTCCAGTCCTCGAGCTCCTCTGTGACGGATCTTAGGCGGTCCCGGATACTTTCGATGGCGTAGCTGCCGAGCACGAGGCGTAGGGGCGGATACGAGCAGTGTGCTAGCTGCCATACCAACTCGGCGCACTTGACCGCGCTCGTCGGCTGCCGGTCCCCGAGCCATTGCACCATGCGCTTCGCGTGCAGCGCCGGCGACGACGAGTGCCCGTATGCCTCGCTTGGCTGCTTGATCAGGAAGTGGCCCCATGTTGGCAGCGGGTTCACCTCAGCATCCGGCTCGTCGCGCCGTACTAATCCCGGCTCTACTAGTGTAGCTTTCACGTTGAACGAGTCGATCTCATAGAGCATCGCTTCGATCAGGCCCTCTACTGCGTACTTGGTCGCGCAGTAGGGGCCCAGTCCAGGTACACCCAGGGCTCCGCTGGTAGAGCTGAAGATGAGATAGCGCCCGCCGTTCTGCTGGCGGAAGTAAGGAAGAGTGGCCTGAATGATATGCAGAGTACCCATGAAGTTGGTCTCGAACTGGTTACGAATCTCGTGCTCATCCTGATCCTCGCATGCCCCAATCACGCCGTATCCTGAGCAGTTAGCCACCACGTCGATGCGGCCAAAATGGTCCAGCGTCCGCTCAATGACTTGCGCTACGCTCTGCCGCGCGCGCACGTCGCACAGCAGGCCAAGACAATTCTCATGCTGTCCCGACATCTCCTCAGGCGAGCTCTCAAACGTGCGTCCTACATCCGTTACAAGATCACCCCGCGCCAGCGCGCATTTGACCAGCGAGCGGCCCATATGGCCGGTGCCGCCAAAGACCTAATTTGCAATTCAATCAGTCTTATTCCTGTAGATATATAAATATATATAAAGATACATAATGCTCTAAATTAGCGATACGAATAGCTAACTTACAATCCATACGAGCTGCTTCCTTGGCGCGTTCGGCAGCGGGGGCTCGCAGCTAGCCGGGAGCAGCAATTTCCCCTTGGGCGCGCTGGCGGAGGTGCTGGCCGCCGGCGACGGGTGAGCGACTTCGGACGCGGATCTAGAGTCCATGATCGGTTGACTACGGTTTGAGGAGTAAGCTCATCATTTTGCGGATCCCATTCGTCTGTTCCGAGGCGCACGGCATCACCTAACGGGGCCCTTTTGGGAGGGAGAGAAGTTGGGGTTCCAGCTGGGGTATACTATTTAATAATAATCCCCGCAATCTCATTGCCGAGATTATTGAACTATGTAGGTACGCAAGGCTTGTGCTATTTTGAGCATTTTTATAAAAGTAGTTTCTTGTGAGACTTTACTCCCAGGTTAATATGAGAATTCATCGTGACATAGAAAAGATTCAAGTCTTTTAATATGAAGTACTGAAATTAGAATTACGCAACATTCATTTTTATTTATTTATTTATTCGTGATATCGTTAAGGGATCTTCTATCGACAAAAGAACCGGCACGTCCAAGACTCGAGTATTGCTACCGCCACATCCGCTAGATCAGCCGTAGAATGCGTAACTTCGTAACCCTTTGCATCACCACCACCTGACTTAGTTCAGGTATTGCGAGACGTACTCCTTGCGGAACTGGTTCTCATCTAGATCGCCGGACCTGTTCAGCGGCGTCCACTTGGGTTCGTCCTTGAAAAGGCGCATGGCTTGGATGTACTAAAATGGGATGTTAGATTTCTCTATACATACACATGTGTATACTAGGGAAGGCATAAAACATACGTTGCTCTCATCAGTAGTGAACCTGTGGTAGATACCCGGAGGCAGGATGATCAAGTCGTCCTTCTCAAGCTGGATGCGCACCCACTCGTCGCCCTTGCTTCGCACGTCGAAATACCCCTGACCGTCGCGGATGTATCTAATCTCCTCATCCTCGTGCAGGTGCTCGTGGAAGAAGGACTTGACCTTTTCCTCATATATATCGCCCATCTTCTCAGGGGAAACTGTGATTTCGTCACGGTTCTTGTACCCGCGCTTGCTTGCCAGCTCATCGACGGCCGACACCTCTGGGTACCGGAAGTATAGCACGCCCAATTTCTCCAAGGCCGCAGCATCTACATCCTTACCCGAGTCGTGCGGTAATCGCTGGTCGCCCTGTTTTGTTGTCAGTATCACGTAGTTGTGTTATATCGTAAGTTCACAGCAGTTTGTTGAACTATGCGAGTGAGCGCTTTCGCGAAAACATGCCGCAATGATGTGATGAGGGGCACCTTTTTTTTTCTGATGACTTACAGGAGCGTTATCGTACAAGTATGCTCTCATTTTCAACGGTGTTTAAATCCGCAATGTGAGGTTAGATTAGAATTTGATATATCTGAATGCTTTACGTAAACGTAAACTAAAGAAAGGGATAGAAGACTTGAGATGGTAGTTCGTTATTAAATATTTTTTTGGGTGACCGTCTTCTGTATATGTATAAGCCCCCAATTCGTAATTAGGAGCGATGGCGCCAGCAGCTGAGTTGCAGGTGGAAGGGTGTGACGTCGGATAACCGGGCATTTCTCTTTTTTTCCCGTTTGGTGGGGTCCAAAGCTTTGTCCCGCTATCCCGCCATTTCCAAAAGTTAGCTGCTCATTGGCAGAAATGACTTAGTTGGCGTCCTATAAAGCAGGCTTATCATGTACATGTATAGAATCTCTATCGGTGGATATACATAGTAGCATTAAGACGTTATACTATGTAGCTAAACCTATGAAAGCAATTATTTGGTTCGGTGAAGACTCATTACATGATGCGATGGAACTAAAGGGCTAATAGACTTAGTTTTAATAACGAATTCGATTTTAGAAACTCTACTACAAATTGAAGCTAGTTAGCTCCTATATCTTAAGCTTGAATCAATATAAATCTAATTTACGGTTAAAGGGCATACGGTCAAAACAGATAGAAGTTGATAGGATTTCTTCTATTACTCCATGAAGTCTAACGGAATAGTCTTCTATTGAACGGTACTGTAGGTAGGCTAACAAGTAATCCCAGACCTTAATAGACATGCAACTCAAGGAGTTGGTTGAATAGTATGTACAAAAGGCATCACCTATATTGTCGCCATGTTTTGTTCCGTATTAACCTTCAACGCCCCGTATCGTCCCTTGTATAACGCCACTTTGACCGAATGCCATTGGAAGATGACTTAAAACGCTATGAATGAGTGAATGATAGCCGTCTAATACTATCTATATCCAGTTGTGTTGTTCATGCTTATCGCAAGTCAGCCGCAGCAAGTTCCGGACCTCCTGCCACTGCGAATTCGTTATTAATCGCATCAGCTGTCTCGTCTCTCTGCTGCCGGCCCTCAAAGAGTCGACGCCACCACATTGGCGGGTCAAGAGGTCGCGAACCGTTATGCATAGGGGGGTACACGTCCGAGAAGAAATACCAGATGTGGCCAATAACAACCCCCATGATCTCATCCTTAGGTATTGTTCCATGCATAACAAGGCTGAAACCCATCAACACCCAGGGCAGGTACGGCGCTGTGAATACGAACAAGCCCAATAAGCTTAACTGAGTATCCGGATTTCGTCGGGACCAGATATAGACTAGTGTTGACGATAGCGGGTGGCCGAGGAATGGCATCGACACAAATGGAGATAGAACGATGAGAAAGGCCATAGTGTATACCATTAACCACGAGAAATGAGCCGGCGATCGACCGGACGACTCTTCAAGGAGCCGGGAGTAGCGCTGGAGGAAGTATACATGGAAAAGGAGATCGAACGAGAACGGCCCGAAGTATAGGAATGTAGTCAACAATCGCCAATACTATAGGTTGGATAAGTTAGCAAGCCGACAACCACCTTAGTTCCTTTTGTCGGGATACATGGAATTCTTACCTCTCCTTTCTGGAACACGGTGCGAACGCTATAGAACAGTTGGAACGGAGTAACCATTTGGCATTGAACCAGAGCGCTCGTCAGAACTGTCGCGGTCGTCCACCACCGCGTGCATATGGGCATCTCCCAAAACCAGGCCTCAAGTGGGTTTCGGCCCCCATCACCAGGAATCATCTGATCCATATCGAATTGCGACCGTCGGTAGTGTTGGAAACGTAGACAATATATTTAGTTGGGCTATTAACCTCAAAAACGACAATGTATTAATTGTATGCGTTAAAGATTACACAGGATGAGCAGCAAGAGGAAAAAGAAGAAAGAAAGAAAGCTTCAAAGGAAGTTTGATGTTGTAGGTTTAAGGCGATGGCGGGATTGCCTCCTCAGCCCACTGCTAATCTGGCCTTATCGGAGGATTGATCTGTTCACTGGTACGTAGTCTATTTGTCGGTTAAATGAATTATATCACAATCTTGCATTTTCCAGTGAACCCAATGACGTGACTTAGTAAACGCTGTGGCTTGCTTGTGGCTAGAAACTTCTTCAGCCAATTTTATGGAACCTTATTGTAAGGGCGCGCCAGGGGCACACCACAGGACCCACTAATTTTAAGATTTACAGGGGTTTTAATTGAAATGGCTGGGTCGCGTCGTGCTCAAAGTCGCGTCCCGTCGAGCTAGAGTGGGAAGTTGCAAATTGAATTTCCCAGCCACTTCGATTTTTACCATTTCCGCACTCCCATATTATTCTTCGTCAACCGGGTTCATGCTACGTTCTTTCTTCCCTCTTTCTTTCATAGGAATACGCTACTTCTAATACCGTTTGTCACTCAACGCAACAAACCTTGGTTCTCTTTGACAAGACGGCTTTCACCTATAATACCTATTCTTCGGTTATACTCCAATTTCTTTAAACCTCGATACCTCGACGCAAGATACCCATTGTGCGCTACACCAAGTCGCATAGTTGTCGCATTAGCACCGAAAGGCTCTCGCTCCTTTTTTTACGCTAGTATACCGTATTTACTGCTCCCAAAATGAATCGGGGTCGCGGTGGAGGACGAGGACGAGGAGGACGGAGTGGGGGCTCTTTAGCAGGAAGAGTGCAGCGTAAGTCTACAAGCTAATAACAGCTTGAAGCTCCAATGGCTAATTGATCTGTAGCTGGCGATCCAATTCCTTACCCTCGAAGAAGAAGATACCGGCCAGGAACGGTCGCGCTAAGAGAGATTCGAAGGCTGCAAAACAACACCGATCTGCTATTACGAAAACTGCCTTTCTCCCGACTCGTATGTTCTCCGTGGAGACAATAGCTTCAAGAGTAGTATATGCTAACCGATATCCAGGTCCGAGAAATAGCTTTAACCATGCGCCCGGCAGACGAAGGCATGCGATGGCAATCGCAGGCTATATTAGCGCTCCAGGAAGCAGCCGAGGCGTTCCTCGTCCACTTATTCGAAGACTCGAATCTATGCGCCATCCACGCGAAACGAGTCACCATCATGCAGAAGGATATCCAGCTCGCGAGAAGAATACGTGGCGTATGGGGCGGCCTTGGCTAAAGGAAAAGGGTAGCGAATGATGCCTATCAAAATGATACAGCGGGTTTTTGCGCCCACGAAAGTCATCCCTGCATCGGCTAAGGCCACTTACCCGCAAAGGGAGACATGTATAAAGAGCGGTCTGTTGACGGGGAGACGAGGCGATCAAATACCAGGGCGTTCAGCCGGTTGGGTCAGGGGAAAGTGAACCGGCGTTTAGGAGTAGAGAGGTGACCCGCCCAAACAGGAGGGGAAACGGTCAGGTTTTGCATTTTAAATTTGATACCACAATGCTTTTCTATAAGCCCGCGTACATACAGTCAGTCGGAATATAAAGCTAATAATTGCGATATCGACAATTACTCCAGACAAGGCTGTGGAAACGGAAGAATCAAGATCGTCGTGCATGAGCTAAAACTCCCCGAAAGTTCCGTGAAATTTGGGGCCCACGTGGGAGGAGATTCTAGGGGTTTTAGCGGTGGAACCAGCAGCTAAATGTGCGGCGTTGTTGGCATGCATAGCTGCATAACTGCATAACCGCAATAGAGTGACGTCAGTTAATAGCTAGAAAAAGCAATCCGAAGCTGCCATTAATAAATACCTATCCCATTGAGTCCCAGACATGGGTCAAAAATTGTATCCACTCAACTAAACCAAACAAGTTCAAAGAATCACGATATCAAGCTCGCTACCAAAA